>NW_015165268.1:496598-506708 GCF_001447785.1 Gekko japonicus | reverse complement strand
GGAATGGAATTCATCTTGATTTAGCTCTTAAAGCAGACCATCCTTCTTTGTGGAGAAAATGACCTTTAGCTCCTGGGATATATTTGCCTTTCTTAGAGGAGAATCATTCAATCTCTGACACAGAGGGTTTAATTTTGTTTATCATGCATTTAAAATGGGATTGCTAGTTAAGATGAGGATCAAAAACCACACCTGGGTATGGAAATCTGGAGACTTGTTCTAGCTGGACGCCATCAATTCTCCAGATCCAGGAGGTAATTTTCTTGGCTTTAGTGAAGACTGTGACCTTTGATATTGAATAATTGATCTGAAGTTCTTCATGCTTGCAGTATTTTGAAAAATGGCTTACAAGTCTTCTCAGTCCAACATGAGTGTGGTACATAAGGATAGTGTCATCCACATAGATGAGTAAAGTTAGTGCCTTTGAGAATAAATATGGAGGGTGGAATTCTGCTGAAGAAAGAGCAGTCGCAAGGTCATTCAGATTTAGATAAAAGTAAAAGTGCTAAGAGGCAAGCTTGCTTTACTCCTCTATCAAGGTGAAAACACTCTGTAAGTTCTCTCTTTTCTCCACAATGAACTTGAGCCACACAAGAAGAGTAAAGTTTTTTTTTATTAGCCAAAGCAATCTTTAATCAATTGAAGTATGTTCTGGTTTCCCCACAGTCTACTCCTGAGTATGATGTCAACGGCTCTCTTACGATCTATGAATGTGACATACAGTTTGCCTCTAGGTGGAGAAGTGTATTTTTCAACTAAATGGGCTAAGATCAAGCAGTGATCTTGAGGTGCAAAGCCCATCAAGCGGGATTAGCCTTAAACAAATGGTTAGGAATGGAATCCAGACCTGAAGCTTTTCCTGAGCATAAATGCTTACTCATGGAGGTAACTTTCAGCTTAGTGATAGTGGGCTAGAAGGGAAAATACCACATAGTGTGGTATTTTCAGAGGAGAATATTTTCTTAAAGAATAGCACCCATTCAGGAGCAGAGATACAGAACAATCTTCTATCCAGATTTTTAGAGGTCAGTGACCACAAAAGGCTGGAATCTTTGCTATTAGGAGGCCCCATGTCCCATGCATTTCCTCTCTTTTCCTATTTAATGTTTTCGTGTATTGACCCTTAAGGTTCAGCAGTTCCCTTAGAGTTCCAAGTGTTTTGTTCCTTATTAATTCATGGTGTTTGCAGTGGATCTCCTTCTTTAGGCATTTGCACTTACCATCAAATGAACTATTAGGTCTTTTGAGTTCTTCAATGTCTGAGTGCAGCTTAATGTATAGAGGTTCAAAGATATTGAATAAAAAGTATAAGGACATAATAAAAATGTTCTTTAGATTACTCGGGAGGAGCTTTCTCTCTCTTTCCTGAAATTCTTCAGAATTTAGCAGCTTAATTGCTGCCTCCTCAATAGCAGAAAGACTATCAAACGTGGAATTTAAATGCCTGTTTATCAGTTGGGTGGAACAAGTGCTTACGACACAGTTGGCTATCCATAGGAATGCAAAGACTAAGAGAGATTAGGAGGTGGTCCCCCCATATATTCTTCCACATTGACTTTCTCAACTAAATTGAAGTAATCTGCTGCAATGATACAATAATCGATTAAACTGGCCTCCTTGTGGTCAAAGAAAGTAAAGTCACTTTCCCCATCAATTCCTCTTTGTCCATTTAAGATGACCAGCCCTCTTTGCATGGAAAAATCAAACAGTTTGAGACCTGCTGCGTTACTCATCTTATCATTTGAAAACCTATTATACAAATAGGGGGAAATAATTTCTTCTGGCTCACAGCCTAACCACTTTTAACCAGATACTCACCATCATGGCTGATTCTAGCACTTAAATCACCTGCAAGAAGGATTGGGTATTTAGGGAACTGATCAATCAAGTTATCATAAATTTCCAGAAAGAAAGACCAATAAGAGGTCAGTACGTGTCAATTTTGGGTTTGAGAAATATAGGGGTAACTACACTTGTGGTTCATAACAGGCTCTTCTTTAAGGGGTGGTTTAAATTATACAGAATTTGTGCTCTAAGAGATTCTACCTAATTAGCTCTTTGAGCTTATGCTTCTTAAATCCCTGTTGCTGTATTCAGCATTGGTAAGCCCCTGTCTTAGTTATGTTGGAATCTGCTATGTGTGATGGTTCTGAGACATTTATATGAGTTTATGGGATATCTGATTAAGTACTTAGTTATTAAAGGTTGTTATTAAGACCAGCGCTTTTGAGATTACTGCCTACATACAGGGGAAAGAGAAATTTCCACATCTATCCCAGCTTTAAGGCAAATTAAAATAAATTAAGAACAAGTTAGAGACACAACAGGGCAGGAGTAAAGCAAAGCAAAATAAGAAAGGGCGGCAACAGTAACAAACACCTTATCACACAAATTGCATTAAGCACAGTCCCTGCTTAATCACACAACCTAAATTGCTCAGAGGCTTTAGCTTGCTGTTGAGTTCTCTTACTATCTGATTTCCTGAGCTTTCCCCAGCTTTAACAGTTTAGCTCTCCTCTTCCTTTCATTGACAATTAAGAGAGAGAAACAAAATGAAAGGAAGGAGTGAAAAGCCTAAATAATAAGGAACTGGTAGTCAACCCCCCCCAAGTCCCCTGAAGCTACTCTGAGCTATTCTACGCTCTAATCACCCAAATGGGAAGGGGAAGGAGACCTCAGCAATGAATCTCTAATGCAAAAGGAGGGGAAGAAAGAATTTTTTAAAAAAACAAGGACTTTGGAAGGAGATGAGCCAAACCTCCACACCTGGTGAGTGTAAACGTAAAGTGAAATATCAAACTAACTAATGCTGTGTCATATAAAGAGAACATGTATAAGATGTTTTATAGATGGTATATTACACCAGATAGATTAGCTAAACAAAATGTTAATTGCCCTGATAAATGTTGGAAATGTAAAAATAAGACTGATTCTTTTTATCACATGTGGTGGTTATGTGATGTTAAAAAGAGGTATTGGAGATGGACTCATGAGATAATGGAAAAAATAATAAGAACTAATATCCCGTTTGATCCAGAGATACTCTTATTGAATATATTTCTGAAAGATTTTGATAAAGCAGATAGGTATTTGATAGTTCATATGTTGACAGCTGCAAGGATAGTATATGCCAAATATTGGAAAATAATGGAAATACCAACGAAACAAGAGTATGTGAACAAGCTATTTGAAACGGCGGAAAATGACAAACTGACACTTGAGATGAGAGCCGGTACAGAATGGACTTTTCAAAAAACTTGGAAGAGATTCTACAATTGGTATAATGTAAATGTAACTGATAGATAAATGTAGTAATTTGAGAATGCAGAAAAGATAAGCTTAGTAAAATAGATAATGAATTTAGAGTAAGAGTAAAATAAGATTAGGGTAAGCCTTGCCTCTATTAATTTCTGGCTTAAGTTAAATGATATCCCACAGGGTCTGACACCTTCAGTCCTCTGAGAGAATTTTCAATCTTCTTGGGTAAAGGCAGTTCATCATAAGCTACTGAATTCTATACAAATTGTCCTAGAAATGGGCAATGATCAAACTAAAGCAATGGTAAAACAAAGGCTGTTAGACACTGAGTGACAGGGAGATATTACTAGAGCCCCAAATTTTTTGATCCCAGAAAACCGTAGATATATTGTCACTCCGGCCCCTTATCTCTTCTTGTTGGAGATTCTGGGACAACGGAGGGCATTCTCTCTGGCAAGATGGTGAGTTTTCCCCTCTGCAGTGTTAGAGGGGAGATATAAATAGATCCCGATCTGGGAGAGAATTTGCCCTTGTGGTGCCTAAAATTTGCCTTAAAAATTATTCTTCAATTGCTTAGAAGGTTTCCTGGCTGTTCCAATTATAATATTTTAAAGATATTCCTTATAGGTGATGACCCTCAGATTACAATCTGTTGTGCGTTTTTGTTGTTTGTTTGTTTGTTTTGCAGCAGCCTGTAAAATCCACCATGAAATCATGCGTTCTGAATTTAAATTTTATCTAATTTTATAATTTGATGTTGTTTCTGTATATTGGTTATTACAGTTTACTCTTTTAGTTTGAGGGTTTTTTTCTTTTGTCATTGTGATTTGTGCTGATCATTGACGAAATAAATCTGATTCTGTTTCTGAGTAAAATAAAATAGAGTAGAAGAATCAGCTCAGCCTTCTCACTGCACAGCCACACCTGTGCTAGGGAGGTGGATTTTTAACACAAAAGACAAAATAAAGGGAGGGGGGAGAAATTGGGGGAGGGAGCTAAAACATAGAGCTGAATGTGTTTGGGCTAGATTGGTAAAATAATAACATAATAAAAATAATAAAAACAAGGTACTGTATAGATGTAAAATAGGGTATAAAATGAAAGTATAAAATGAAGGTAAATATAAAATATAGATATAAAATATATTATAAAGAAACACAGCCTTATACTGTTTATAATGCTCCTGTTGCTTTGACAGTAAATGTACAGATAAATAGATAAAATAAAATCAAAAGGTTAAAAGTTAAAGATTAAAAGTTGATGTATAAAAGTTGGAATAAGTAAAGTAAATAGATAAATGGTTAATAAGAAATAAAAATAGGAAAAAAAGTAGGCCGGCATCTATACACAATCCCCCCCCCCGCCCGATTAGCAGGAGAGGGTAGTGGGGAAAAGAGCTGTTGCTGCTGGCAAGCTAACAAGTCCAGCCAAGGTTAAAAGACACGGTTAAGATAAAAGAAGAGCTGCAAAACTTCAATATACCTTAATAGAGAAAGATTTAAAAAGTAAGGGGAAAGGCTAAAAGGATAAAATAAACTAAAACAGAAGTTCTGGGAGTGGAGTGCAGCCTTGGGCATCTGTAATCTTGTGCTGGAAACTGGAAGAAACATTGCCCGAGATAGCCAGGGGGAGTGTGACCATATTAATTCTTCTGGACCTCTTGGCAAGGGGGGGTGCAACCCTTTTAAATCTCCTGAACCTTGATCATGGTATCCTTCTGGATTGTGTTTCAGGACTGGGACTGGGGCGCACTGTTCTGCAGTGGTTCTGGTCCTACCTTGAGGGTAGGTTTCAGAGTGCAGTGCTGGGGGACAGCAGCTCTGTCCCTTGGTTTTTGGCCTATGGGGGTTCCCCATGGTTCCATCTTGTCCCCCATGCTTTTCAGTATCTATGTAAAGACACTGGGAGAGGTCATCTGGAGATTTGAACTGAGCTGCCACCAACATGCAAATGACACTAAGCTCTGTCTTGCACTACCAGCAGATCCCAGAGAGGTTGTGGAAACCATGAATAAGTGCCTGTAGGCAGTTTTGGAATGGATGAGCTCTAACAAACTGAAACTTGATCCTGAAAATATAAAGATACTACTGGTGGGCAAAAGGTCTGGCCTAGAAAATAGGGGAGTGCAAACCCATCCCTGTCCTGGATGGGTTTGCACTCCCCTTAAAGGGGCAGGTTCATATTGGATAAACAGGTGGCAGCAGTGGGCAGGGATGCCTTTCAGCAGCTTCAGCTTATGAGCCAGCTTGCAGCCCTTCCTGGACAGAAAATCTTGCCACTGTGGTGCATGCTCTGGTAACACCTAGATTGGATTACTACAATGTGACCCACATGGGGCTGCCCTTGAAGAGTGTCTGGAAACTATAGTTGGTACAGAATGCTGTGGCTAGAGTGTTGACTGGGGTGTGTGATAGGGACCATATCACTCCAGTCTTCTTCCACAAATACTGGCTTCCAATTTGGTCAATTCAAGGTGCTAATATTGACCTTTAAAGTCCTGTGTGACCTGGGACCTACATGCCTTAAGGTCCCTCCTCCTTTACAAACCAACCCATTCACTCTGGTCATCCTTGGGGGCCACTAGGTGACTTGAGAAAGGGCCTTCTCTGTCATGGCAACAAAACTTTGGAACTCCTTTCCCAGGGAGATTCACAGGTCTCTCTCCATTGGTGCATTTTGCCAGTCAGTGAAGACTTTTTTTGTTTCATCTGGTATGACCCCTATAATGGTCTTTGACCCTCCTTCTAGTGTTATGTCTTTTTGATTGAATGTTATACTTTTATGCATTTATGTGTTTTTCTTGAATTTTATATTTTCAGCTGCTTAGTTGCTTAATATTGCTGCCTTGTAGACTTTGATTGGGTGGAAACGTGACTTACAAATGTTTTAAATAAGTAATAAATAACTATATCTAGTGGGGGGTGTTTTACCTCATTTTTTTCTTACAGAAAGTGAACTTTAAGCAGTAAGTGGCTGTACATTGGGAACATCGCTGATTACTGTACAGGTGACAGTGTCCTAAGTGGAAAAGGTTCTAGAGCCACTTTTCTCTGAATTCTATCAAAAATTACAAATGGTTTGCTAATTCACTTCGGGACTATGTAGAAGGTTGTAACATAGCATTTGTAAGCATTGTGTATTTGAGACAGATCTTTGCACTATCATTTTCAGCAGCACCCCCACACCTTCTTAATGTGTTTTAGCAGCACAAAAGGAGAACCGTGGGCATCAGAGGCAAAAGCAGGCCAGTCTAAGCCACATGTGGGCATCTACAGAAGGGGATTAAAGGCAACAGTAGCTACTAGGGAGAAAGTGGACTGGTAGAGAGCAGCTTTATCAATATTTGATTGAACTGCTGGCATGCAATGGAATTACCCACTTGCAGGTGTCAGATGCTGCTTCACACAGAAATAAGCTTCTGCTAGCAAGGAGGCTTCTCCTCTGTTCTGCCCTTTTCATCTTGACCCCTGGTTCCAGTGGTGAAGATTTCATGAGCAGCAAGAAGAGTGACCTTCGCAGAAGGTGAATTAGCTGGTTACCAAACCAAAAAGACACTCAAAATTACCTATGAGAAGACACCCTAATGTCCTTAGACACAGCCACATGAAATCTTCAAGCATCTCACACACTAGAGAGGAACATCAGCGTTTTGTTTTGATTATGTCTATTTGATTCCTTTTTGAGTGCAGAAGGGATGGGTCGCAATCAATGATAGACAAATGGAAATAAATTGTAACAATAACCACTCTTCTTGTATTGAGAATGCACCAATCTGCCTTGCATTTAGGAACTGGGATGGAAGCGATTTGGTTGACATACTACAAAAGATTTTGTCAATCTACATTAGATCAAGTGACCTAGAGAGAAGCAGCATTACTTATATCTATTTGCATAATGCTGGTATTGAATTAATGCTCAATGTGAATGGCAGTAGCAGAAGTTATATTACCAAATGTAAAGTAATTCTATACTTGTAGCATTGTGCCATATCTGTGCTAACAAATAACATAGGATTGACGGCATGCGCAGAACGTCTGAATAATAATGATATCAGGATGCTGTATCTGAGCTATATACAGTGGCTTTTATTTACAGTTATTTACACAGTCCATTCCACCATGCGGTATCCCAGGTTCATAGAACTGACCGACAAGGTGCTTCGCAATACACTCTTCCACTGGTGTGGAACACTTGCCTCTGGACTACATTACATATATACAGTACTTGCACCAATCAGAGTCATTTTGCCAACTCATGGTGACATAGTTAATTAGCTGATGCAACCTAGTGCAACTTGCATCTGGTGACCCTGTCACATGACAGTCTTACCTGTCACCCAGATCAGTTTAATCTGACATGTGTGCATCATTGGCTGTCATCTTGCATACATATAATACAATATGCCAACAAGGATTTGGAAGGACAGTAATAAACTCCTGAACTGTTATTTAATAACCATTACTAGATGTAGGCTAATCTTAATACTGTTTATAGAACATTGGACTCCCTATTTTGCCTATGTTAAATGTATAACATCATTCTTAATTTCTCCTATGAATAACCCAGTCCTCCTTTCAGGCAGCAGAGGTCAGAGTTTCATAAGCCACTGAAGCTGATCTGCCTGTTGCTTCAGTATGAAGGTCATGACCTACTCTGTAATTATATCTGCCACACCTCTCATTTGCCACTTTTGTGTATTTTTCTTTCTTTTAAATTGTTTTACTATGGTGATTCGTTTTAAAAAACCTTAGGCTTAATCCTTACAAAAGTCCTTTCTTTTTGGCTTCTAGACAAATGGTAGACTTGCAGACAAACGTAAACAGCCAGGATTGTATTGTTTGTAGAATCCTCTTGATATTAAAGTACTGTTTGAGTAGTATGTTCCCCTTTATTATTTTATATATTCTGTGATTTCTTGATATTAAAGTACTGTTTGAGTAGTATGTTCCCCTTTATTATTTTATATATTCTGTGATTTCTATACTGAATGGAAAAATATGTTAATCTTCTGCACTGATACTTCTCTTTACCCCAATATTAGTGTTAATGCTTAGCCTTGTGTGCTCATTTATTTCCATACAGAAAGGGAAAAAATATGGAGGGGAGAAAGATATCTCCCAACCACCATGCTCTCTCAGGACTGAGTACATCAAAGCATGCACAGGCTTCCTGTAAGAAATCCAAAAATGGGCAATAAGGACTGCATGTAGGAAGCCTGGGTATGTTGAGGATCATGCAGGCTCTTGTGCAAGCTCTACTTGGAATCTAAGGCTGCTGGCCTCTGTAATTTCAGGCTTGAAATAGTAGCATTGCTCCAGGCTTATACTGATCCAAAAAGCACTCTCTAGATTAGAAGTACAATGTGTATGTAAACTGTTAAGTCGCTCACTTAACAAAGTAGTCGGAGAGTGATTCAGCAAAGATTCAGCTTTATTCAACAACTCGTAACACAACTCCAACACGGATCAACATCTGATAGCCAGAACAGCTTTTACATTGAAGCTGTTCTACTTTTAAACTCTCCCGGCTAATGTAGCCACGCCCTATTATACAATATCAACCTATGAGGTTGCAGGGATAAGGTCCAATCACAATAGCTCCCGCTCTTGGAACTGGCTGTTGGTGATTGGTCGGTTCTTCCTGGGCTACCAGTTACAAGTGAGGGATTAGGATCCTAGCCCAGGATGAAAGCTTCACATGGTGTTTCAATGACACACATACATACTTTGGTCAGATTGAATACTCCACATAAACTGCAACATGCAATTTGGTGTCCTAATGAAACCTAATCCCATTTGGGATACCTTACTGCATGACCTGAGCATATCCACCATGACCAGTATGCAGTAAAAATGTCTCCCATTTGAATGCTGAGGCACAGGAGGTAACTTCTTAGAAAACCCCTGAGTCATTCTTTGGTTAAGCCTTTGTCTAGTATGATCAACATCAGGCATGCAAAGAAAAAAGTTATTACTCAAAGTTTATTGGAAGTGTCACATGTTGGCCCATGAGCCAGGTGGCAAAATGGGCATGGAAGGAGGAGCTAGCAACCCCCTTCAATGCCCACCTTCACTACTGCATGAAATGTTTGGGCAGGGAGAAGTGGAAGACATCACCAGTGCCCCCCCTTCCCACTGATACATGAGCCAGGCAGGTGGGGGCAGCTGCACTGCAGGCATACTGGCTATCCCCCCCCAACTGGAACAGCTACCAGTGGCCTCATGAGCCAAGCAAGCGGCAGCAGCTGGATTGCAGGTGGGTGGGCTAGCTGATGAGTGGCTGGCTGAGTGAGTGATTGGGAGAAGGAGATGAGAGTCTACCCTGTGAGTCTTGCAGTTCCCCAGACTGTGATGTACAGGAAGAGCCTGTACATTATATCTGTACCACTGAATGAATACGTGTTGAAGTTTGAACACTGGCCACTTGTCAGTAGTAGTTTGTGAGCCACAGTGGTGTACCTAGCATATTTGACACCCAGAGCGGATCACTTTTTAACACCCCCCCTTCCTGCTGCTCCTCTTTTCTTCACACCCAGGTCTCCTAGATACTAATCCCTAGGGAGAGAGGCAGGCAAGAACCCGGGGCTTGGAAGGAGCACCGGAGCCAGTGATGGGCTCTTCCCTGCCTGTGGCCCTTGGTGAAGCATCACACGTGGTTTCCCTTTTCTCTGCATGTGCATGTACGTTCAAGAGAGAGAGCAAGCAAGCAAGCAAGGTCCCTGCCCCAACCAGCTGCACTTGAGCTTGGCGAGGCAGCTGAGGGGAGGAGGAACCAGGGGCTTTTTTGCAAACTACAATGATTGCAGAGCTTGAGCTGGAGTGGCAGTGCAGTTCAGAGTGAAACACAAACGTG
>NW_015165268.1:489533-496560 GCF_001447785.1 Gekko japonicus | reverse complement strand
ATTGACAATTTCAGTCATCTAAATTATATGGCTGTGGTAAGAAAATTTAGAAATATAGGTGGTTTGGGTTTAAAATGAACCAAATAGTCCATAAAATCCATGTACCTGTTCCTGTCTTTGCCCTTGCTAGCAGACAGCCTTGGCCTGTTTGAATCAAACCCCATAATTCTTTGCAAGCTCTTTGCTCTAAAGCGGAGCATTCCTCTCAGTGGACTCAACAGCTTACAACATTCCATGCCCAGCCCCAGGTGCGAGACTTAAAGCCAGTTTGGGAAGTGACAGACCCCAATTTCCTAGGCAATAAAATGTGTGGCCATTTGGGAAATTGGCAGACTTCAATCCACAAGATAACTTCATGAGATACAGAGAATTCACACATCTCAGAGTTAACATCAAAAGAACAGTTTACTTCCCATATCTCAGCCAACATCAAAGGACAGTTTACTTCCCATATTGGGGAACACCTGGAAGAAACAATGACACTGTATTGATCCTGTAAAATGTGTACACTTTTGTTGTGTGAGACCAAGGAAAGGAAAGAAATTTCCTGCAAGACAATTTCAACTTCTATGAAACAATTTACAGTAGGCAATTTCCACTTGTAAATGGTAACTGTAATATGATTATCAAGGGACCCCTTTGATCTTTGGTATAAATACTGGTCAGTTAGAACAGACCGCTGCTGACTCCTGTTAGGAGTCAGTCAGAGAGGCCTCTCGTCCGCGCATGCATGGGGTGGGGGAAACTTTGCTGCATGTTTATTTTTCTGTGTATTCTATCAATGTTTAGGAAATAGGATTCTACTGTGTGGCAGGCTGGCATAGCGTCTTGCGGTCATCTTGCCAGACAAATCTCTGAATGTTTTTCTATAATAAAGATAAGTTTTATTTTAAGAAGAGACCTTTGAATGTCTCTGCCAGAGCCTTAGTGATTTCCAAGCTTACACTTCCGCCTTTGGTGAGGAGGCAACACACAGGAGACACACGAACTAAGGGGGGAGAGTGTGGGTGACATGGGTAAACACGCTTTTACAGACACGTGTAGCCATCCACATTTTTCTGCCAACAATGGCATGTCATTTGGAAACAAAGGGGATATGGACTGCCCATAAGAGAATTCAGTGATTTCGCTGCCATTGTTTTAAGTGAAGCTTATGAAATTGATACCTCAGTGATATGATGAAATGACAATATTTTTAGATAATGGACCTCTATGGGATCTTTCACTAATCGCATAAAATGTTCCCATCAAGTAATTTCACCTTGATTAGTATTTTTCAAAGGCAAGCTTGACACATACCTGCTATTGATTCCATTCCCTGCAAAAAAGATAGAAAATTGAATTTACTTGGGTCAAAATTTATTAGCAAATAAATAATTGACATTAATAATTAGTTTAACTAAAGTTGCTATTGAATTTTACCTAAAACAAAGTTTTAAGGTAAATTGGAAAGTTCATGTTTTGGCAAATACATCTGGAACTTTGAAGAGTCTGAGTAACAAAATTTATTAGAAAGACTCTGCTACTCAAGTGAAATTAAGAGGTGAATTTTAAGTTGCAATTGGTCCAGAATGTTGCCACCAGAACATTGACTGGAGTGGATCACAGGGACCATATCATTCCATCTACGGTGGCTCCCAATTTGCTTCTGGGCCCTATTCAAGGTGCTGGCATTGAGCTTTGAAGTCATATACAGCTTGGAGCTAGCATACCTGAAGGCTAGAATGCTTTCTCTGATAAGAACCTATCATCCACTCTATTCACCTTCAGAAGTCTTACTTTGGGTGCCCTTGCCATCTGAGGCTAGACAAGTGGTAACCCAAGAAAGAGCCTTCCTGGTCATGGCACCAAAACTTTGGAACTCCTCCCCACACCGAGATTCATCTGTCTTCCTTTATCATTCTCCTCTGCCAGCGAGGGAAGACTTTTTTGTTTCATTTGGCATACCCCCAGTAAACTCTTATTGGCCCTTCTCTCTGGTTGTTTGTGTGTGTGTTTATATGTTTATGTGTGTTTATTGCATTGGTAAATATATATGTTTGTGTGTGTGTATGTATATACAAAGATAGTATTTTAATGTTTAAATGCCTTAAAGCCTGATGATTGCCACACAGGGAACCCTATTTAGGTAGAAAGATAGCATATAACTGTTTTAATTAAATAAATTAATAAGATATATTTGCTTTAAGAATTGTAGGAAATTTTGTATTGTGTGAACTTGTTGAGTTTCATTTCCATTTAGATCATATGTCTGTCCACTATTTTCCATGAGTGGACTTTTTTCACCAAATGGTATCAAGATATCAGGGGGCCTAGTCACCCTCTGTTCTAAAGCTCACCCCACCCCGCAGTTTCAAGTGAATGAGTCAAACAGGACCGGTTTTACAGTCCCTTAAATATGGTGCCCCCAGAAATCTACTGATGGGGAAAGAGGTGCAAAAATGGCCTCTGGTTTTCTAGAGCTTTTTAAAAAACCTAACTTAGTAACTTCAAGTAAAAGTAGTCCTTCCAGTGTGCTGTCTGGTAAGGTGCCTACCCGTCCTCCGCACCAATCGTGTTGCAGAGGAAAGGGAGTGAGCCTATCCAACATAGGCAATGCAAAATGTGGCATTATACAAAGTCACTAATTCATCTGTTACTAAGTCCATAAGCATACAGCCATTTGAAAGAATGTAGTGACATGAAATATTTTATTATGCAGTAATTTTGGTTGTTGTTGTTTCAGTTCCATCTTGGATAAAGCTGTGGTGAAACAAGGTGCCACAACACCAGTTCAGCTGGAACTAAACTTGCAGAATTGCTATATGAACAGAACTTAAGTCTTCAGGAACAGAGGATTCTACTCACCTGAAGTACCATTGCTGTATTGAATAGACTTTTGAATTTGCAATGTACATTTAGCTGGCACTAAACTTGCAGAGCTGCTGTATGGACAGAACTTTAAGTCTTCAGGAACAGAAGATTCCACTCACCTGAAGTGCTATTGTTGTATTGAATGGACTTTTGTATTTTCAATTTACATTTGAATCCTTAGTTCTGTGACCCATGAACTTGGATCTTTCCATATTTGCACAATTTATTCCATTTTTTTCCATTTCATTTATTAGCTTCATTGACCCGAGGTCTTAAGCCAAACATGCAAACAACAAGTATAAAATGCATTACATAAAATTACAAGAAATTTAGACAGAATGTCTTTACAATAAAAGCTAGTAAACATGCTCTCAATCAGTAACATCAGACCACATTTTATAAACTTCAATGAATTCTATAAAATCCCATGATATTATGGAAATTAGTTTAAAAATTTTAAAATTGTATACAAAAGGTACTCATAACATTTCAAAGCCGCTTTAAAAATAGCACTATTGAAAGATATTTTGCCACCAAGCGAGTCATTTCGGGGTCCTCATCAGCTAATAGTATTAGCTGATGAGGACCCCGAAACAATTTATTTATATACATTTCAAGATTTGTATTGAGATTGTTTTGTGTGTTTGTTATTGCTGATTATGTAAATAATTTGTAAGCATTATATTTAGTGTCTTTGAGTATTTTTGGAGGTTTAATTATACAGAGGATTTTCCCTTTTTTTGTATTAACCTCCAGGCGGTGGCTGGAGATTTCCCGCTTTTACCATTGCTCTCCAGGTGATAGAGATCGGTTTACCTGGAGAAAATGGCTGCTTTGAAAGGCAGACTCTGTGGCATTATACCCCATTAAAGTCTCTCCTCTTTCCAAACCCCACCCTCAAAATCTTCAGGTATTTCCCAACCCAGAGCTGGCAACCCTAGGGCAGAATCCTATACTAGGTCACATACTGCCAGGTGAAGAAAGGAGTCGCTGTTGGTTGGACTTCAGTTCAGAACTGCATTTGGCTCATGATATGAGCCATTAGGCCATTTGATCTATGTTACCCAGTATCAAATTAGCATCCAATTGAATCAAGGCAAGGTCTCTCCCAGCTTTCTTATATGTTAACAAGAAATACGAAGGACTGTGGGCTCTTCTGTATGCCGAACATCTACTCCTATTGAGCTATGTCCATCTAATGTTCTGTCATCTGCTTGACCTACCACATGTGCTGCCTTCTTCTGTAGATCAGGGGCAAGCTCTGTTCCTTCAGATGACCTACTACCTTTACATTCTTCAGATGCTGTCTGTATCATATCCTTGCATTGAGAAAGTGCTGCTAAAAATTCAGCTGGCTGTTACCATACTAGAAACATGGCTTAACCTGAACTACAACATGTACTTTTAAACTTTAATTATCTAGCGATAGCACAGTTTTGCTTTACTAATATAGACAACCAATGTGACTATATGCTGCTTTTGATTGCAGTAATCCATTGTGGAGTGGCAATGTCAGCCATGCACTAAGAAGCATTAAACTGCGATACACAGATAGGCTGCCGTGCTGTATTACAGTTATCTTTCTAACATCTGCAAACTCTCAAAAGACTGGCTGGTTTCTCTAATTCAAATCCCCTAGTCAGAAAGTGATTATGGAAGCTCAGAAGGGATAACACAATGGTATCTTGGCTTCTTGCACATATGCATTGACAATGGACTTAAAGAAATAGTCAACACATTTCAACGCAAGAGGGAGAGAAAAGCAGTATGATACATTATATCTGGGACAGAAGATAAGCATATGATCAGCAGCAATTTATTTATTTAATTGAACACCTTGAAGGCCTTGGGATAACATCTATATGCTAATTATTATCCTTATCCCTGGTGACCAAAACTCTGTTCAAATAACAATGTCTTAAGCCACTAAGAAGATACATGCACCTATTCAAATGACGTATATGTGTAAAATCAACACACTGTGGAGAGGATAGAATTGCCAGTGCTGATCACTCAGCATTTATGCATTGATCTAAACATCTGTATAAAGCTTATACACATAAAAGGTATATGCTTCATGTAAGCTCTCTTTCTTCTCTCTGTACCTTGCCCTTTTCAGGTTGGTACCATGGATATATAGTTTCTTCATATACAGGAATGATTCAGAGGTTTGGATCAATCGATGAGTGGGTGCAGGAGCAGGTATGAGATAACCCTTTCTCCCAAAACACATACACACATGTCTACTGCTTGATGATGATTGTTATTATTGTTATTATTATTGTGGTTGTTGTTAATATTTGTATCCCACCCTCCCCGCTTTCGGTGGACTCAGAGCGGCTAACAACATAGATATAAATAAATGCATTAAAACGCCAATATATATATTAAAACCAGCATTCCATTAAAATTACAATATAAACTATAAATACACTGCACATAGCTATAATACAGATGGAGACATGCACTCATCATTTGAATGGCTGCCTCCAGGGTCCTGCCAGGCTGTTTATCATCCAGCTGCTGGTGGTATTGATGTTAAGGCCAGGTTGTTGGTGGTATTGATATTAGGGCCAGGGCCATGATGTCAAGGTGGCACCCTACTTGAAACCCCGGTGAAAGAGCTCTGTTTTAGAGGCCCTACGGAACTGCAAATTAGGTCCACATGCGGCCGGCCCCCGGGCTGTGTCATTTGCAGGCCGTCTTTGCCGCCTTGCGAGGATTGAGGCAGCACAATGCGGCATAGCCGCATCCGGGTGCTAATAGGGGGGCAGGACTGGAAGTTTCCTGAGCCGGCCCTTGCCTCCCCCCTTCATTTGTCTCACTGCGCTCAGCCCACCCTCCCGCCCAGTTTACAGTGCAGGTGATGCTGGTTGCCCATTTCTGGGGGCCAAGTAGGAATTTTTCTCCTCTTCCCAAAATTGGCTCAGGGAGGGAGTGTTTTTGCTTACTTTGTACTGTAACTCCAGCCACGGCATTTTATAGGGTGTGGTTGGGTTTAAATAGGTGGCCACTTCATTTGGCAGGTTGTTATTCTGAACAGATTGTGGCACGGTGAGCACCGGCTTGTAACCCGTTCAGGAATAGAGGTCTTGTCGGTACAGTCTTTGGGCCCTGCAGCCCAGGGCAGGGAAAACAGTCCACCTAAAGGTTTGCTTGGGATTAGCCTCCCTTTGAGCCTTGCAGCTCTGGGGTGGTTTCCCCCGGCAACTACTCTGGCCATGCTGGCTGGAGGTAAGGCATTTTGTTTGCCTTGCCTCCGGAGCTGGGTGGCTCACCCTAGATCATTATGGCAAGGGAGGGGTCTTCAGACCCCTAGCCTTACCATGCTGCATTCTGTGTATCCCTTGAAATATGTTTGCTGTTATGCTTTGTTGTAGTTAATAAAGTGGCCCGTTTGTTGTCTATCTCGTTATTCTGGCTAGGGGGCAAAGGTCCCGCAGGGCCCTGATGTCATCCAGGAGCTCATTCCACCAGTGAGGGGCTGCCACAGATTCTGCACATGTATAAATAAGGCTTTAGTCTCAGACTTCAGTAAATGTTCAGGTAAAGAGAATTCTAACCCTGAGTGACAGTCATTGACGAATGGTCCATAAGGAGGAAGACACTGAGCATGTTCCCCTGAACAGTCTTCTTGACCTGATTTAATGCACAAAGTAACAGTCACTGAAAAGGTCTCCTTATGTACTTTTTTTGGCTGGATTTTGATGCATCAATGCTGGTACAAAGAGAGAAACACTTTGATTGGTTGCAATGGACCCACTCCATAGGTTATCACACAAATATCAAACTGCACATAAGAACATAAGAGATGCCAATGTTGGTTCAGGCCAAAGGCCCATCCAGTCCAACACTATGTCACACAGTGGCCAAAAATACCAGGTGCCATCAGGAGGTCCACCAGTGGAGCCAGGACATTAGAAGCCAGCACCAAGAAGACAGAGCATCACTTGCCCCAGAGCCCCTATCTATACCTTGTGGCTAATAGCCTCTGCTCCATATGCTTATCTAATTCCCTTTCGAAGCTGTCCATGCTTGTAGCCGCCACCACTTCCTGTGGCAGTGAATTCCATGTGTTAATCACTCTTTGGGTGAAGAAGTACTTCCTTTTATCCGTTCTAACCCGACCGCTCAGCAATTTCATGGAGTGCCCACGAGTTCTTGTATTGTGAGA
>NW_015165268.1:453711-488654 GCF_001447785.1 Gekko japonicus | reverse complement strand
TCCCTGATGGATTAAAGTACCCTGGTCCTGCTCCTACATTTAAGAACATAAGAACATAAGAGACGCCAATGTTGGATCAGGCCAAAGGCCCATCCAGTCCAACACTCTGTGTCACACAGTGGCCAGAAATACCAGTGCCATCAGGAGGTCCAGCAGTGGGGCCAGGACATTAGAAGCCCTCCCACTGTTGACCCCCCCCCCAAGCACCAAGAAGACAGAGCATCACTTGCCCCAGAGCCCCTAGCTATACCTTGTGGCTAATAGCCACTGATGGACCTCTGCTCCATATGCTTATCTAATTCCCTTTTGAAGCCGTCCATGCTTGTAGCACCCACCACTTCCTGTGGCAGTGAATTCCATGTGTTAATCACTCTTTGGGTGAAGAAGTACTTCCTTTTATCCGTTCTAACCCGACCGCTCTGCAGTTTCATGGAGTGCCCACGAGTTCTTGTATTGTGAGAAAGGGAGAAAAGTACCTCTTTCTTTACCTGCTCTTTCCCATGCATAATCTTATAAACCTCGATCATGTCACCCCTCAGTCGTCTTTTCTCCAAGCTAAAGAGCCCTAAGCGCTTTAACCTTTCCTCATAGGGAAAGTGTTCCAACCCTTTTATCATTCGAGTTGCCCTTTTCTGCACTTTTTCCAAAGCTATAATATCCTTTTTAAGGTGTGGTGCCCAGAACTGCACACAGTATTCCAAATGAGGTCTCACCATTGATTTATATAGGGGCATTATTATATTGGCTGATCTGTTTTCAATACCCTTCCTAATAATCCCCAGCATAGCATTGGCCTTCTTTATTGCAGTCACACACTGTCTCGACATTTTCAGTGAGTTATCCACTACAACTCCAAGATCTCTCTCTTGCTCAGTCTCTGCCAGTTCAGACCCCATCAATGTGTATTTATATTTAGGATTTTTGGCTCCAATGTGCATCACCTTGCACTTGGCCACATTGAACCCCATTTGCCATGTTGACGCCCACTCGCCCATCCTTGACAGATCCCCTTGGAGTGCCTCACAATCCTCACTGGTTTTCACCACCCTGAACAACTTTGTATCATCCGCAAATTTAGCCACTTCACTGCTTACTCCCATCTCCAAATCATTAATGAACAAGTTAAAAAGCAGTGGACCAAGTACTGATCCCTGCGGTACCCCACTGCTTACCACCCTCCACTGAGAAAATTGCCCACCTACACTCACTCTCTGTTTTCTATGAACTAGCCAGTTTTTGATCCATAAAAGGACTTGTCCTTCTATCCCATGATTTTTGAGCTTACTTAGGAGCCTTTGATGAGGAACTTTATCAAAAGCTTTCTGGAAGTCAAGGTAAATAATATCTATTGGATCCCCCTTGTCCACATGTTTGTTCACCCCCTCAAAGAACACTAACAGGTTAGTGAGACAAGATCTTCCCTTACAGAAACCGTGCTGAGTCTGCCTCAATAGGTTTTGTTCATCTATGTGCCTACTAATTCTTTCCTTAATAATGGTTTCCACCAATTTACCCGGTATCGACGTCAGACTGACTGGCCTGTAATTTCCCGGATCTCCTCTGGAACCCTTTTTAAAGATGGGAGTGACATTTGCTACCTTCCAATCCTCAGGAATGGAGGCAGATTTTAAGGAAAGATTACATATCTTTGTCAGGAGATCTACAAGTTCACATTTGAGTTCTTTCAGAACTCTCGGATGTATGCCATCTGGGCCTGGTGATTTTTCAGTTTTTAAGTTGTCTATCAGTTTTAGGACCTCCTCTCTCGTTACCTCAATCTGACTCAGGTCTTTCAACACCCCTCCTGAAATCAGTGGTTCTGGAGTGGGCAAGCACTTCTCATCTTCCACAGTGAAGACAGAGGCAAAAAATGTGTTTAGCTTCTCAGCCATTTCCCTATCATCCTTCAATACTCCTTTTACCCCTTGGTCGTCCAAGGGCCCCACTGCCTCCCTGGCTGGTTTCCTGCTTCTAATGTATTTGAAGAAAGTTTTATTGTTGGTTTTTACGTTTTTTGCTATATGCTCCTCATATTCCCTTTTTGCCTGCCTGACCACAGACTTTCATTTTATTTGCCATAGCCTGTGTTCCGTTTTATCAGCCTCACTGTGACTAGCTTTCCACTGCTTAAAGGAATCCTTTTTACCTTTTACAGCTTCCATTACTTTGTTTGTTAACCATGCAGGCTTTTTCTTATACCTGTTTGTGCTGTTCCTAACCTGCAGAAGATATTTCTTTTGAGTTTTTAGGATCGTAGTTTTAAATAGTTTCCAAGCTTCCCCAATGCTTTTGACCCTTTCTACTCTTCCTTTCAGTTTCCTCCCCACACGTCCCCTCATATCAGAGAAGTTACCCCTTTTAAAGTTAAAAGTGGTTGTGTGAGTCTTTTTGGCCAATTCCCTATTTATACAAATGTTGAACTCAACAACATTATGATCACTGTTCCCAAGCGGTGCAATCACTTTTACATCTCTCACCAGGTCTTGAGTGTTATTTAGGGCCAAATCAAGGATCGGCTCTCCCCTGGTAGGTTCCGTGACCACTGTTCTGGGGTGTTCCAGCCCAAAAATAGCCCTGTCAGTATATATTAGTATCTAAGTATTAGCAGAATCACCCACCTTATTGTTTTGTATTGTACATTACCTTGTATAAAGATGGTCCCATTAATCTCAGTATGGTTCTGCCTCATTGATCTTGTTGCTCTGCATTGCCATCAGTGAAGCATAGGGATAACTCATTTGCATACCTGCCTGGTTTTTTCAAGTGTGATGAAAGAATAGTTACATGTAATCCTTAGGGACAAAGAATAAGAAAATGAAGAGGAAGAAGGTATAGAGAGAATAAATATTGGAATAAAATAGAATGTGATACATTTGAAAAACTGGACACAATGTAAAAAAGGACAAAACAAAATATGAAGCGGTCTGCCTACAAATGAATTCTGAACCTTACAAAGATCATGCATAAAATATTCTATAATATTTCCTATACTTAGTATCAATACAGCAACTACATGAGCAGGTTTTTATTTTAAAAATCCACTGTTAGAGATGAAATGGGAGAAAGGAGCTAAGAAGTGGTCCTAATTACAAAGTTCTAAGGCTGCATTCTTTCACCTTATCTGGGAATAGATCCCACTAAAGATTGGCAGTGCAGGCCTAAGCAGTGTTATACCAATCTATGCCCGTGGACTTCAATAGATTTAGAAGAGTGCAACTTGGCTTAGGACTGCATGGTAAGAAACTTACTTCCAAGGAAATTCTGGGTGTATGAAACAAAGTCTGCAGGATCTGTAAAAATGCCACTTTACATCTATGACTTGAACATAACCTGTTATGATTTAAGAGACTTGTATGTCTTTGGCTTTACTGGACTTGTGATTTTTATATGTGTGTGTGTGTGTGTGTTTGATTTTAATCTCCATTTTATAAGCTCAATGGCTATTAAATGTGTGTTACATTGTCTAGTGAGCAGCAGTTATTGCTTATGCCTTGCAGCTGTTTTAAAACCCAAGTGTTTCTGCTGTTGCACATTTGTTTTGTTTTCTTTAAATACCCACCAGCACTTATGGATTAAAAGTAATGATTTTTAGATATATATGTGTAGTGACTTTGAAATGTATATATTTCATGTAAAAATCATTAGAGGTACACAAAGGGGAATTTAAAAAATGTTTCCTTTCTTTTTTAAAAAAGATCCAAATAATTCACATTGAACTATAAAAATGTTCCTAGGCTTCACATCTGTATGCCACTAAAAAAATATGGTGTTAAAGTTTATGGTAAATTCATTTTTTTAAAGGCTAAGAAAGGAAATGTCAAAAGGTCCATTCGTCCTTTGTAATAGTGCAAAGTTCAGACAATTTTCTATAATGCCAGACCCAGCAGTAAAAGTCTTCATCAATGGGCCAACCGAGACAGTTAAAGAGACTGGACTCATCCAGCTTGCAGCCTGGTGTGAAACAGAGAATTCTAATAACAATGAGAGTTACTCTTTGCCATGAAATCAGAAATAAATACAATAAAGAAGGAACTTTGAGTAAAACCAACAATGATGAGCTAGTTTTTGGAAACCTGTAAAGAAAATGATCAGAAAGACCAAACTAAAATGGAATTCACATCCTGTTGATTTCACCTTTCCATAGAATAGCGTTGTATACAATCTTTCTGGTATCAAAAGAAAGGTACAAAATGTACAGAGAACAGATTCCTACTCCCCCCCCCACCCACATATACATATCACTTTCTTCTTATAGTACCAAGATGGGAGTGTGAACAGAAAACAAGAACAGCAGAAATGTGTCAAAACTGTGGTTCAAATGAAAGAAATGGGCTTCTCTAGGACTGTCCAATTATTTCTGCCAAATATCACAAAGCTTCAGTTCCTAACAGGTGGGCCACAGGTGCAGGATTTCAAGTGTCCTTCATGCTAGCAAGAGTCTTATTGACTTCAATGGAAGCATTTGCTGTAGAAAAGGCTGGAGGTCAAGCCCATAATGGGATTTAAAAGTAACATGAGCTACAGATCTGAAACAGGAAGGTTTCAAAAGATAGCCTAAAAAGCACCAAGACTGAAAGGGACAAAGAATATTAAACAGCGTTTAACATTTTAGGTGCCCGTGTGGGGTTTCTTTCTCTCTTGGTGGTTCTCACAGGAGTAAAAAGTTCATTTGCAGCTTTTTAATGTATTTGCCCCATGAGGCTTGTAAGACCTTCTGTGTCAACTTGTTTTGAGAAAAGACAAAGAACTAACAGCATGATCGCTAAGCTTAGCCTTGCTTGTACCAAGGCTTGTGGAAACAACCCATTTACATTGTGCGTGCTCAGAAGCTTACTCAGACATTACCATAAATCATTCCTATATGAGCAACTCAGGGCTTGGGGAGCAAAAGGGAAGCTGTCAAAAGACACAAAAGGAGACTTCAATGGATGTTAAGATGCAATGAGGTTCTGTAGAACAGGTACAGGAAATCTGTATAGTCAGTACAATTTTTCATGGATTTCCATCCATTCCATCCATGGGCTTGGGGGCAAGGATTACATTTGAACCCTTTCAGCTGTTCATCCTCAGAATAATACAAATCCCATTCTAAATTTGAGTGTGCAAGGCAATTCTACTTAATAGCTCAAGTTCAAAATTTATTTCATGAAAAGTTAAAGGACTTTTCTCAGAAAGCATACTTTGCTGTTTCATGCTGCGATGTGCAGGATATTCATCCCAATTTATGGTATTTTCTTAATCAGTGATCAGGAAAACTGCTACTTTACAATTGCAAAGAATACTAGAAAGAAATACTATTTTACTTTTTTTATTTATGTAGAATATTTAAGAATCCCTTTTCTGGCACTGGAAGAACTTAAAAATATATCAATTGAAAAGATTTAAAAATACCAAACTGTAAATAATTAAAAGCAGTTATAGAAGGTAAAAGGGGGGAAATCAATTTAATAATAGCAGCAGTAAGATCAGCCTGAAAGATTTAGTCAGGAAAGGTATTCTGCTATTGAATTGACAGAAAAGGTCCTGCTCTGTATATTGACCAAAGGAATCTTGGATTCCAACAGAAGAACCCTTCAGATTATCTCAATTGATGTGAATTTCTATGGGATTAGATACTCCCCAACATGCAAAGGACTCCTTCCTCAGCTGTTCAGGGTTCCAAGCAAACACTGCAAAAAGCTTTTCTATCTCCACCTAAAAGTGAGCTTATGTCTAAAATAAGATTTACGAGTAGTTTCTTGAAACATTGATTCATAATGTTCAAGACAATGCTGGCAACACTGAAGATTCAATATATAGGAATGTCTTTGGCTGATAATTGATGTGTATATGCAGCTAACAGTACGTACATAAGTGCCATCAGGTCACAGCCAACTTATGGCAACCCCAGCAAGGGACAATGAGAAGCAGAGGTGATTTGCCATTGCTTTCCTCTGCAGAGACTTTCTTGGTGGTCTCACTTCCAGGTACCACCCTGCTTAGATTCCAAGATCTGACAAGATCAGGCTATACCAGTCAATCAATCAATTAATTATAAACTTTATGCATTAGCTCACAGCTTTAGTAATTAACACCAAAAATACCAACAACATCAGAGTTATAATGTAACAATCACGATAACAATAAAAACTCCAATATATATTATAATTTTATAAACAATCATTAAAATCACAACACAATTTGGAGTTAAAATTCAAGCAATTCAGTCAGATAGTTGACAAAATACATAGATTTATCCATCAGCCACATTAACAGTGGATCGCTTTGGTAAGGCCTTTATCACTTTGCTGTTTGCATCATTATCCATTTACTTTTGTCAGCAAGTAATATAGTTAGTCTATTGTTATCTGCTTTCCCTGGATATTGTAAGAAAATATTCCCAAGATTTCTTTCATGTCCTAATGCAAATCTTGGGCAGTAAAAGACCACATGGCCTAGATCCTCAATAGAATTCTGATTGCAAGTACAGACACATTCTTTATATGGGATCGCATTGTGACAGCCTTTTACCATCACCAATTGTAAGGTATCCAACTGTGCTTTGGTAAATCCAGGGGTCATTTCCTGCGGGAGCGCACAGGAGCGGAGCTCTGGCAGTAAGGAGCCCAGGGGGCAGGCACATGCAACAAGCCCCACCCCCTGCTCCCAGCAGCCCTCAGTTGGGCCACAAGGAGCAAGAAGCAGCCAGGTAAGTTGCAGAGCCCCCCCGGCCCACCTTCAGGTACAAGCTCTCCCTCCTCTGTGAGGGCAGATCTGCGCATCCCCCCCCATAGCTAGCAATCCAAAACAGTCCAGTGGCACCTTTAAGACCAAGATTTATTCAGGTACAAGCTCTCCCTCATCTGTGAGGACAGATCTGCACGCCCCCCCCCCATAGCTAGCAATCCAAAACAGTCCAGTGGAGCCTGAGTGGTGGGTGTTGCCTTCTGACACACTTCCGGTGCTGTCAGGGGGTGTGGCATATGTAAATAAGTTATGCTAATAAGTTATGCTAATGAGCTCCTGCACCTCTTTTTCTATGAAATGACCCCTGGGTAAATCCTTTTCTGAGCTCAGGATTAGGAAAGTTCATAAGGCAAGATGGGAAAGTTAAAGGAGAAGGTGCCAATTGCTTGTAAAGGGAAGATATTCTCAAAGTACTTGGCAGTGCGTCATCCATATGAACAATTAAATCTAGCAGTCTTTGTTTTATTAATTGTTTTGCTGCAAAGAAGTCAAGCCCTCTTAAATAGTCTTCTAAAAATCCAAGCTTGGCTACTAGATTCAATATATAACTTTACCATGGATTGCTTTCCCTTCCTTGTAAGTCTTGGTTAAGAAACATGAACTTTACCTGAACCAAATTTTCAACCAATAATTAATAATAACATTATGGGCTGAGACCAATATTGGTGATAGAGCCAATTCTGATCTAGTTATGTCTGCTGGTGTTGAATTAGGGACTACTAATAGTATACAAGTAAACATATTCTGAATGATTTCCAATAGTTGTAAATTCCTAGTCCCCCATTGGGAGCTCCATATAGTATCTGCAGCAGCACCTTGGTCCTATAGATTTCTAGCAATGGAGGTACCGATCAGGCAATACCATGCCACCTTCCCTCCATGGTTAACAATACATGGACTGAATTTATTTCCTTGCTTCCACACAGTGTCCTGTCCTGTCCTGGCTATCCTCACTGGATGAAGAGGAATCCACAAATGCTAGATTTTCCATGAGGGGAGAGATGACCTTTATGGTCCCATTACATCTCAGGTACCTGCCAACATAGGGCCCTCAGAAAACACCCTTCCTCTATTAAAGGGGCAGAATACCTTTCCTCCAAGTTGTTGGCAATCCTAACCACACCCCTCTTACTCCTTGCTGCTGTCTCAGGACTAAAAGAGGTGGAACATGGATAAAGGATCTCTACCTGTCTGTTAAAGATAAATTGCTCTCATGACTCAGACGGAGGCTGCACAGGAAGAAAAGAACGGATTTTATCCTTCAACACTTGCTCAGTTTCCCTAATCAAAACCAGGCTCCCCACATTATTAGCAGTTTTAAAGGGGTGAAAGACAGGTCATTTAAAAACCCTCCTTTACCCCCCTTTAAAGCACCAAACACAATTTGGAAAACCCCAGGTTCAATTTTATAAAATTGTTAAAGGGTAAGCACCTTATTTATTTGTTTGCTTGTTTGTTTGTTTGTTTTGGGATTTTAACCCCACCCTACCCCACAGGTGGACTCAGGGTTGCTTACAATATTGCATACAAGTTAAAACATTACAGCATTAAAATAACATCAACAAATTTAAAAGCATAAATAACTCAGTTTAAAAAACCTATTAGCAGCTCAATAGTTAGCATCCATTCTTATGACCACTTCAGTAATGCCTGGAAGGGTAGTAGATCTGTCCTCACAGATGAGGGAGAGCTTGTACCTGAATAAACCTTGGTCTTAAAGGTGCCACTGGACTGTTTTGGATTGCTACCTGGGGGGGGGGCTCTGCAACTTACATGGCTGCTTCTTGCTCCTTGTGGCCCAGGGCTGCTGGGAGCAGGGGGCGGGGCTTGTTGCATGTGCCCGCCCCCTGGGCTCTTTACTGCCGGAACTCCACTCCTGTGTGCTTCTGCAGGAAATGACCCCTGTTTATGGCCATTTTATGGCCATTCAGGGGTAACTCTGCAGTCAGTATGGTGTGGGCTGGGGTATTTGAATGTAGTTTTGACCCACATCTTTTTCTATTCCAGTGTGGGTTTGGTAAAAGTGTGAAGCAAATGCTAGATCCAGAATGGGCCTTTGATAGAATAGAGCCACTGCTAAATGGCACAAGAGCCAGCTTGACTTAAGGCTTGAGGCAGGGGAGACTGATGTTGTTTGACATCCGCTTGCTCAATCAGAGCTCTGGTAAAACAGCTCAGTCATACAGACCCTGTGAAATTGCAACAGGTCTCACAGGGCCCTGATCTCAATTGGGAGTGTGTTCCACCAGGCCGGAGCTAGGGCTGAAAAGGCTCTGGCCTGGTCAAGGTGAGACAGACATCTTTTGGGTTGGGGACTACTAGCCGATGTTGATCTAGGGAGTGTGGAGCTCTCTCTGGAGAACATACAGGGAGCGGCAATCCTGCAGGTATGTTGGTCCCTAGCCACATAGGGCCTTAAACCTTGAACTTGACTCAGTACTCAACCAGCAACCAATGCAACTGGCATCTGTACGGGCATCCCAGTTAGCAGGCACGCCACTGCATTTTGTACTAGCTGAAGCTTCCAGATCAAGTTTAAGGGTAGGCCTTTCTGGGATACTCCATCTCACGGTGGGGGCTGGAGATGGAGCCAGCTAAGGTGACCAATGTGTTGAGGTGGGAGCCCCCCCCAACCCAGAGGCAACTCTAATCATTCCTCGAGTTCACAAATGTCCATAGGCCTTTCATCCCCAACTTTGCCCAGCTGTCCCTACCTCTCACAGACCTGCTAAAGACCAAAGGGAAGGGGCCTGAGGGGGCAAAACACGAGGCTCGCCTGGCATGGATGGACGAGTGCCAGGAAGCATTTACCAAGTGAAAGCAGCTGTTCACCACTGAGCCCATTCTTCATCACTCTGATGAATTTTTTAAAAAATTGTGGTGCAGGTGGATGCATCGGATGTTGCTATGGGAGGGGCCATTTTACAATTGGGGGAGGATGGAAAGTTGCACCCTTTGGTTTATGTGTCAAAGAAATTCAATTCCACTGAAAGGAACTGGGTGGTGTGGGACAAAGAAGCAGCCGTGATCCGGCTAGCTCTAAGCACCTGGCACTATTGGTTTGAGTGGGCGAGGGTTCCTTTTGAGGTCTGGACTAATCACAAAAACTTAGAGGTGTTACATGCCTCCCACCATCTTAACGCCAAGCAGTTGCAGTAGGAGGAGCTCTTCTCCAAATTTCGTTTCACATTACATCATTTTCCGGGGAAGGCCAACTCACTTGCTGATGCCCTCTTGCACCTCCCACAACATGCCAGCCAATGGGAGGAGGTAGTGGACTCGATGTTCACATCTTCCCAACGGGGAGGGGTGGTGGTGACACAGGCGCAACCATGGAAAGTGGCAACGGCTGATCTGGGCTCTTGGGTTGAATGTTTCTGGGCCACCCTCTCTGAAAAAGACAAGGCGGAAGTGGAGGCTGATGAGATCCTCAAATTATAGGATAATGGATGTTGGTACAAGGGAGACAATATAGGGGCATTATTATATTGGCTGATCTGTTTTCAATACCCTTCCTAATAATCCCCAGCATAGCATTGGCCTTCTTTATTGCAGTCACACACTGTCTCGACATTTTCAGTGAGTTATCCACTACAACTCCAAGATCTCTCTCTTGCTCAGTCTCTGCCAGTTCAGACCCAGTTCAGGAACTGGGTGGTGTGGGACAAAGAAGAAGCCGTGATCCGGCTATCTCTAAGCACCTAGCTCTATTGGTTTGAGTGGGTGAGGCTTCCTTTTGAGGTCTGGACTGATCACAAAAACTTAGAGGTGTTACATGCCTCCCACCATCTTAACGCCAAGCAGTTGCAGTAGGAGGAGCTCTTCTTCAAATTTCGTTTCACATTACATCATTTTCCGGGGAAGGCCAACTCACTTGCTGATGCCCTCTTGCACCTCCCACAACATGCCAGCTAATGGGAGGAGGTAGTGGACTCAATGTTCACATCTTCCCAATGGGGAGGGGTGGTGGTGACACAGGCGCAAGCATGGAAAGTGGCAACGGCTGATCTGGGCTCTTGGGTTGAATGTTTCTGGGCCACCCTCTCTGACAAAGACAAGGCGGAAGTGGAGGCTGATGAGTCCCTCAAATTATAGGATAATGGATGTTGGTACAAGGGAGACAGACTGTTTGTGCCCGCTAGCTGCCAGGGGGAAATTTTGCACTTGGGACATGAATCCAAGATTGTGGGACATTATAGTTTCCTAAAAATGTTACACCTTCTCCAGAGAGAATTCTGGTGGCCGCACCAGACTTTATCACTGATTTGCCACCAAGCAAGGGAAAAATGGTGATTTGGGTGGTGGTGTACCTTTTTACCAAGCAGGTTCACTTCAGCCCCTGTAAGCAAGTCCCCTCTGGGGGCCCCGATTCTTTGCCAAGTTCTGGAAGGAGCTCTTACTGGTATTGGGGATGCAACAGGGTCTCAGTAGCACATACCACCCTGAGACTGAAAGGCAAATAGAGCAGGTAGGCAAGTAGAGCAGGTTAATCAAGTTGTGGAGCAATTCCTGCATTGCTTCACTAATTATCAACAAGACGACTGGGTAGAATTGCTCCCCTATACAGAATACAGCTACAACAACTTGATTCACAGCTCCACCAAGTTGTCCCCTTTCAAGGCGCTATATGGTTATGAGGGGGGGGCCCTCTCGATGACGGGGCCTCTTGGAGAAAGAGTTGGAGGGACAGTGGACTCTGATACATAAGACCCTAACCTAAGAGAAAGAAAAGTACAAACTCTATGCTGACAAGGGGAGGGCTCCTGAGTGAGATATACAGACAGGGGACTCGGTGTACTTGTCTACAAAAAATTTGAAGGGTCTCCAACTTTGGCGGAAATTGGGTTGAAATATGTTGGTCCTTTCACTGTTGTGCATAAGATCAATGAGGTGACTGTTGGACTTGATTTACCTAAGAACTTAAAAGGAATTCATCTTGTTTTTCATTTCAGTCTCCTCAAATGGGATCCTGGGCCGAATGCATGGAAACCTCAACCTGCCCCTCCTCCTCCTCCTTTGAGAGTGAATGATGAACCCCACCACGAGTTGGCACAAATTCTGGGTTCTAAGATTTGCAAAGGGGTGTTGTTTTATTTGATTAAATGGAAAGATTTTGGCCCCTCCCAAAATGAATGGGTCCGTGAATGTCATGTAAACGCCCCTCATCTCCTAAGGGCCTTCCACAAAAAGTTCCCAGACAAGCCAGGGGGGGCCTTGGGGGCAGGATGTCAGCTCGCTGCCATAGAGGCTGGTGGGGGGGATCATTCACTCCTTGGAATGTACTTTCAGTTTCTTGGTTGCCTTAATGATGCTCGCTCTCTTATCTGTATGTTTTATGTGCTTGGCCTTGGATGCTTACTTGTACCACCTTCTCTGGGAAAGTGGGACCGTTACTTTCTGGTGGGGCCCTCTTCTCCCCCCACTGGTTTTTAGCCACCCAGTGACCCCCATTGAACATTATATATCACTTCACCCCACGCTTTATGCCTTAGTCTTAACACAGTTCCTGAAGTAGAGATGCCCTGCCAATACTGATCAATAAACTTTCCTTCTGAAGAAGCTAGTTTTTGGTTCTGATTGTTGCAGGAATCTGACAGCTCAAATACAGTAAGTTGCAGTAGTTAAGCCTGAAAGTGACCATTGTGTAGATCACTGTTGCTAGGTCATGGGAGGAAAGGTAGGGGACTAGTTGCTTGACCAGCTGAAGATGGTAAAAGGTTGACCTGGCAACAGTGGTGACCTGGTTCTCCATAGATAGGGAGGCAACCAGGAGCACTCCCAAACTCTTCACCATTGGTGCAGGTGTTCATGGTGCCCCAGCAAGGGCTGGGAATCCCTTGATGAAACCTCTCCTCCCCCCCCTTTAAAACACTAACAGCAGGTTCAGTTTATAAAACCGTTAAAGGGTAAGTGCCTATCGCCCTGACCTGGATGGCCCAGGCTAGCCCAGCCTTGTCAGATCTCAGAAGCTAGACAAAAGAAGGGGGAAACACATCAGGGGAACTCACTAGGAGCAGCATAGCTGCCCAAAACAAATTAACACTGTGAAGACAATTAGCAAGTCTTATATCAATGTCTTTAAATAAATATTTTGAAATACCAAATGAGTGTATAGTCTTAATATAGATTCAGTTATCAGATTATGCCAGTTCCAAAAGTATTTGATACAAAGTCACGCTCCAAGCCAGAGTTACAATGTAGCATAAACTCTCAAACTCAAAGTTCCCAAACTCTCAAAATGCAACAATAATGAGCTATAAATCAAGGTTACAATATAACACTATTAGTTTCGAAGTTCTCAAGCCCCTGCCACACGGCAGAAAAAACACAGCCAAAGTGCGGCTTTTTAGAGCTGCACCAAAAAAGACATGCGGCATCGGGATCACATAGACCCCCTGAGCCGCCGCACAGTTGCTCCCCGGCACGATCAGATGCCGGGGAGGAAGCCACCAACGGGAGACCGAGGCAGCCGGCTGCGCATGTGTGCGCATGCGCAGTTTGGCCAGGAGCCTCGAATGCTCCCGACGACGGACACGCCGATGATCCCACGACCGTGCTTGCTGTGGCGTTTCAGGTAAGTCTTTCTCTTTACTTGGGGTTTTTTTGCTCTGCAGCACTGGGCTGTAGGGACGGATTGGGAACGGGTGCGCGCCGATTCCCAGATGTTGCGGTGAGATCGCGCCCGTTTGCTGCACCCCCAATCCGTCCCTCTTCCGGCCCAAAACCTCCCGTATGACCGGGGCCTCAATATGACAAATTTATAACATATCAACAATTGTAAGTTATGCAGTGACATGTATGCTAGGCATATAAACATGTTTCTGTCCTCTTTTTCAAAGCTGCATCTCTCTTCCATTGTGGAGATCAAAATTCAAGTCAGGACCAAGGCTCTACAAAACCTCTTTCAGCCAGTAGCCTCATGGCTATCAAGTCCACTGGTCAACTAAAATTAGAGCCATCATGTGATATGATGTAATGATAGATTCAGATGACCTTTACCACAGTCCATCAGATATTGACAAAAGCAATTGTTCAAACAATTTTATAATGTAAGATCATGTCCTGTAATCTCTTCCCATGTATGGTCACAAGAGAAATACTGCACAAGCCATCTATCAATAGAAAATTCTTCCTAGCAGAGTGTCAGCCCAAGTTACTCAGATAGCTTACCTATTTTTTAAATAAAATATCAAATTAAAGGAGGTAGCTTTGTTAAGATATTCCCCCCCCCCAAAAAAAGGTTTATAAATAACCTTATCAGCACCTCTGAATTAAGTAGGCTTATTCTGTCTGGATAAACGGGTTTTGTTATTTTTCCCATAGTTGGATATTATGGTAATTTTTTCAACCCCAAAGACAGAAATTATTATGATTGCCTCTGTTAGTAAAATCCAGCTACTGCTAAAGGTAACATGTGACAAAAGGGAACTATAAATATACACCAATTATGTACAGAACTGAGGTGCCCTTGATATGTTCTCCTAGCCATTTGGGATCCGATTAGTAAGGAACAACTTCTGTGCAGTTAGGAAAACATTAAAAATAATATAACCATGTGCCAATCACATGAGTCTTTCTCACAGAATCAGCACCATGCTGGGAAGGGTGCTGATTGTGTGGGAAAGACCAACACAAACAGCCACCTTCCATGTGTCTGGGTTATTTAAATGTTCTTCCAGCAATGTGAAAGAGGTTTGTGCATAAATGGCTCCCACACACCTGGGAGAATGTACAACATTATATTTCCATAACCCTTTCCTTGTTAATTTATATCTGAGGATCATTTTTATGCCTTGTTTGCTTAGTATTCTATTAGAGAATCAAATACCTTATTGCTATGAGGTTATAATAGATGATTACTAATCTGTTCAAAATAACACTACGAATGTTGACTTTAATATATATATATAAATTAAAAAGCTAAATAAATGGATTGACAAAAACTGATCTGTATCACTACAAAATCTAAATTTTTGTCCAAGTAAATCTACTTTCTATGTCTACATAGAACAGTGGGCACTGAATAAAATGTTAGAGTGGATTAAGCAGGGAGCTTAATTAGATTATCATCAATCAGATTAGTGACTAACCTAATCAGTGGTGATCTAATTAAATGCCACTCGAACCAGCAGGAAGGGAAAGGAGGCTGAGCCAGCCTCGATTGGCCACCTGCACAGGGCGGAGCAGAGAGAAGGGGAGCACTGCACTTATTTGCCCGCCTGCCAGGCTCTCCATCTCAAGAGGCTCCCTCCTCCTGGCCAACCACAAGGTGGTGGAGGAGGGCAGCGTGCCACTTGCTACTGGCAGCTGCGAGGGTGGCAGGGGAGGAGAGCCTGCCCACTCCCACCCAACCAGCTTCTGGTGCAGCTGCTGGCTGTGAGGTCCACATCCATGCCAGCCAACCATGAGGCTGTGAGGGTGGCAGGGATGGAGGGCCTGCCCCCTTCTGGCCAACCAGCTTCCATATACTTGCAGTGGCACAGCTATATGCTGCTGGCAAGCACAGTTGTCACCAGCCAGCCCAGGCTCCCAGGGGCAAGGAGGGGGCAGGGCAAATGCGGGAGGGGGCATCACCACAAGAGCCCCCTGTGGCTACAGGCCTGAGGATGCCCTTACTAAACTCAAGCATTCTGACCTGAAAGCAACAGCTGTACTTCCCAACTTTGTGTTATAATGAACTATTCTTGTCTAGGATAGTTGACTCCTAAAGCATCACAAAAAAACCCTGTCCTATCTAACTCTGTGTATGAAATATAAATAATAGATCCTCCTCTACTTTTGACATGCACACACTGAAGGTATGGTTGGTGAACTCTAAAAATTACGTGTTGATCTAAAGCAGCAGAACAAAGTTTGAGTCCAGTGGCACCTTTGAGACCAACAAAGTTTAATTCTGAGTATAAGCTTTTGTGTGCATGTGCACCTCATCAGAATATTATAGTTACTCTCATCTCAGTTTTCCAGGCAATGAAAAACTGAGAAGACATCCCTTGCCTGGATGAAGAAGAGAGAGAACTGGGGTCTTATTGTATCCTATGTATCTTATTTACTTACTGATTTATTTGTTTTTATTTTAAAAAATTCAGTGCTGCCTTTCCACTCTGCTTAAGTCCCCAAGCTGGCAAAGACTGAAACATTAAAACATTTGAATATTAAAACTGCATTAAATATCATATATAAAATAATTTAATAAAACCATATATTCTTAGAACCTGCTTAGTAGTTGCTTCAAGCTATTTGCTCTAGTTACAGATCTATTGGTAGCAGACAGGTGGAGGCAAAGAGGTGATCCTAGAGAGGGCAGAAGATTCAGTATCTACATCAGATCCCCAGAAGGATCCCCTTAGGCACATCCACTCCTAACAAAAATAGGTTTGGACCCAGAAGAACCTAATAACTATTACCCAGTCTCAAGTGTACCATTCCTGAGCAAGGTGACTGAAAGTGTTGTGGCTGGGCAGCTTCAAGCATTACTGGTTCAGGTGGATTGTTAGGATCCATTCCAATTTGTTTTCAGGCCTGGTTAGAAGACTGAAATGGTCTCCCTAGTGGATGTCTTGAGTTGGGAGATGGACAGGAACGGTGCAGCCCTATAGATTCTCCTGGAACTCACAGCAGCTTTTGATCCCATCAATCATGGTATCCTTCTTCACCACCTTTCAGGGTTTATTTATTTATTGTCAGATTTTTACATACCCCACCCCGCAAAGCAGGCTCAGGGCGGCTTCCACAACATAAATACATGATAAAAACATACATAATACAAATTAAAACATAACAGTTAAAAATAATACATTACAAAGTGCTGGTGACAGTTAAAATTCAATCAGAAGGAATGCTTTCAGATGGATTTCCAGCTTCCAGCATAAAAGTGCTTAGATGTTATTCTGCTCGTCACTCTTATGGCAGCTGCTCAATGATGACTTTACAGGCCATGCACTGCGGCGGCGGCCCCTAATTATATGCCTGGTGGAAGGGCTCCATCTTGCAGGCCCTACGGAACTGCAAAAGGTCCCGCAGGGTCCTGATCTCCGGGAGCCCATTCCACCAGGTAGGGGCCACCACCGAAAAGGCTCTGGCCCTAGTAGCCTGGCCTTCCTTGAGCCAGGGGGGGTCAACTGATTTTGAGACCCAGACCGTAGTGCTCTCTGGGATCTATACGGGGAAAGGCAGTCCCGTAGGTATGTTGGACCCCGGCCATATAGGGCTTTAAAGGTAAGAACCAGCACCTTGAAGCAGACTCGGTATGCTATTGGCAGCCAGTGCAGTGTCCTCAGCACAGGCTGGATGTGCTCCCATCTAGGGAGACCCATCAACAGCCTGGCTGCGGCATTCTGCACTAGCTGTAGTTTCCGGATCTGCAACAAAGGCAGCCCCATGTAGAGAGTGTTACAGTAGTCTAGTCTCAAGGTGACCATTGTGTGGATCACTGTAGCCAGGTCAGCGCTGTCGAGGAAGGGAACCAACTGCCTAATCAGCCTAAGATGATAAAAGGCCGACTTGGCAGTGTCCGCTACCTGGGCCTCCATGGTAAGGGAGGGATCGAGGAGCACTCCCAAGCTCTGAACCTCCGGAGCTGGGACCAATAAAGTGCCCCCCAAGGTCAGGAGTGGGACCCCCGCCCCTGAGCCACCCTGAGCCAGGCACAGGTCCTCAAGGCAAGCCCCTGAATCCCCACGTTGGCGAGGCGGTGGACTAGTAACTGGTGGTCGACCGTGTCAAACACGGCCGACAGATCTAATAACAACAGTACCGCCGACCCGCCTCAATCCAGATGTCTCCGGAGGTCGTCAGTCAGGGCGACCAACGCCGTCTCCGTCCCATGTCCCAGGCGGAAGCTGGACTGGAAGGGATCTAACACAGAAGCGTCATCCAGAAAACCCTGCAGCTGTATCGCCACTGCCCTCTCAATCAATTTGCCCAAATAGGGCAGATTGGAGACAGGCCGATAGTTGGCCAATTTGGCCAGGTCTAAAGATGTTTTTTTCAAGAGAGGGCGGACCATCGCTTCCTTGAGTGCCCCAGGGAACTGCCCCTCTAAGAGGGACTTGTTGATAATCTCCCTTAGAGCACCGCGAAACCCCTCGTGGCCAGATTTAATAAGCCAGGAGAGGCACGGATCAAGACTCCAAGAGGTTGGGCACACAGCTGTGAGTAGACTGTCAACTTCCTCTAGGCTGAGAGGGCTGAAGCGATCCAGGATCAAAACTGAAGACGTGTTTCAAGTGTGGCGGGGAGGTCGTGGTGGAGCACCAAGACTTTATCCGCAAAATAGCTCGCAAATGCCTTGCAGCCAATGTCCAATTCCCTAGCATTTGGTCTGCCCTGTGGCAGAGCTGTTATCGACTGAATCGTCCTAAATAATTGGGCTGAGCAAGAGCTAGCGGATGCAATCGCCGCCGCATAGAAATCCTTCTTTGCGGTTTTGACTGCCATTTCATAGGCTTTCATAAATGTCCTATAAGATGTTCTTGTTGCTTTGTCACGAGTTCAACGCCACCATCTGTGTAGCCGTCTGAGCTCCCGCTTCATCAGCCGTAGGTCCTGGGTATACCAAGGAGCCAACTTAGTGTGGGGGTGTAGAGGGCGCCGTGGAGCGATCTCATCAATGGCTGTGGAGAGCCGACTATTCCAGTCCTCCACAAGCTCATCTAACGAGCCACCAGGGGACGTTGGATCCCGCAGAGCCATCTGGAGCCTCACCGGGTCCATCTGGCTCCGTGGGTGAGCCAAAATACACTCACCGCCTACACAGGGTCGGGTTGGTACATTCAGGTGGGCCCCCAGGGCATGGTGGTCCGACCATGGAACTGCTGAAGCAGTGATCGTCCACTGTTACCCCCAACACGAAGATCAAATCGAGCGTGTGCCTAGCCTGGTGAGTGGGGGTTGTTACATATTGGGAGAGTCCCAGCACCTCCATAGACAACACCAGATCCGCTGCCTGAGTGGAGGTCACATCATCAGCATGGACATTGAAATCACCCAAGAGTGGTGGAGACTAAGACTAAGATGGCGGCAGCGTGAGTATCTCTTTCCATTACTCCCCCGAAAAGATATGATTTTGGCACAAAACAGTTTGAAATAGAATGCAAAAGGGAAATTTCAAGAAAGGAGCAACTACTAAAGCAAAAGGGAAAAGCGTCCGTCCTGTGAGCTCTTATTTTCAGCAACTAGGAGATAAATTACAGTCTGAAGAGGAGAGACGCGGAGGAGTGGGAATGGCAACCGACCCAGCTTCAGAGAAATCTCATGATATCCTGTTGTTTGAAACATTAATAACAGACGCTTTGGAACGCTTAACAGACAAAGTAGCAACAATGATAGACCCAATTAGTGTGCAGCTACAAGAAATACACCACAAGCTGGAGATAATTGCAGAGGAGACAAAGAAAACCAAAGAAATTGCACAACTCAACACCAAGGCAATAGAGGGTTTGAAACACGCTTCTTCTCAACAACAAGAAGAAATCTCCAAACACCAAGATAAGATTATACAAATAGAGACACATCTGCGAGAAAATAGGCTGAAACTACGAGGAGTAGCAGAGGACTTATGCCCACCTGGGGGCCTTTCTCAGACTTTGTATTTATTTATTGGGAGTGGGAGGCACTGTTCTGCAATGGTTTGGGCTGAACCTGGAAGGTAGGTTTCAGAGTGTAGTGCTGGGGGTTGCTGGTCAGCCCCTTGGCTTCTGTCCTTTGGGGTCCTACAAAGTTATGTCTCTTGCCCCATGCTTTTGAACATCTCCAAGAAACCACTGGGATAGGCCATCCAGATATTTGGACTGCGTTGTGGATGACACTCAGTTCTATCTCACATTTCCAGGAGATCCCAGAGAGGCTGTGGAAACTGTGAACTAATACCTAGAGGCAGTTTTGGAATGGATGAGGGCTAAAAAAAAGAAAGAAATGTAACCTGACTAGACAAAAGTGTTAATGGTGGGGGGAAAGTCTGACCCAGGAATTGGGATGTCTCTTGGGCTGGGTGGGGTTACACTCCCCCTAAAGAAGCAGGTTTGTAGAGTGGGGGTGCTGCTAGACCTTGTTCTCCTCTTGGCGACCCTGCAGTGGCCATTCTTGGGTAAAAAAACATCTTGCCACTGTGTTGCATGCCCTGGTACTACTACCATAATGGTCTCTATGGTCACACACACTAAACAATCCACTTTCAAAGCACTTTCCAACTGGATTTTGCCAGTTCACATAGGCCCATTCTGTATTTAGCATTCACTCCGCTATTTTACCAAACCCACGTTGGAACAGAAATTCCCCTCTACCTTGCATGCCACTTTCACTTTCTTTGATTGTCAGATATTATGGTAGCCTCCACACTGCATGCTAGTTTCACTTCTTTTGATCTCTCGGATTTATGGTACTGTCTGCATAGAAGGAGCTGCGGTGGCTCAAGTGGTTAAGATGCTGAACTGCAGGCTGTGGAAGGTTGGTAGTTCAGCAGTTCGAGACCTGGGTCCCGCATGACGGAGTGAGCTCCCGTCTCTAGTTCCAGCTCCTGCCAACCTAGCAGTTCGAAAGCAAGAAACTGCAAGTAGATAAATAGGTACCACTTCAGTGGGAAGGTAACAGCATTCCGTGCGCCTTGGTGTTTAGTCATGCCGGCCACATGACCACGGAAACGTCTTCGGACAGCGCTGGCTCTTCGGCTTTGAAACGGAGATGAGCACCGCAACCCTAGAGTCGGATTCGACTGGCTTTCGAGCAAGGGAACCTTTACCTTTACCTGCATAGATTGATGGCTCTTTTATGGCCATTCATGGGTGACTCTGCAGTCAGTACAGCATTGGTCCAGGGTATTTGAATGTGGTTTTGAGGTGCATCTTTTTCTGTTCTAGATGCAGAATGGGCCATAGTAAAATCCTGTTGGAAAGTGCTTTGAAAATGGATTGAAAGTGGATTATTTAGTGTGTGTGATTATAGCTTGCACTTTGTTACCACCAATGGCCTGCCTGTTATTTGGGGAATTTATCTATATGGCAGAATAAGCCAGAGGGGTACAGGAATCGCACAAAGCACACTAAACATTCAAAAGAGAACTACAGAACTAAGAAAGCAGAGGTGATTGATAGTGAATAGATGGGTTAGTTACTGGGAAATACAACCTGTCCATACGTGCAGGGGTCCGTGAAGATGAGATTATGGCCTAAACCCTTACGGTTTAGGAGTGAGCTGCCAGTTCTCATCAGGGCAGAGGCACACACACTCTGAGGTCATGTGTTCGCTGGGATATACCCATTGGAAGACAATGCAGACTAATGGGTGGCCCTGGGGGCTGGTCTCAGGTGAGAACAATAGATTACCTGGGCCAATCCTGGGTCCCAGGGGTGTATGATACCAGTAGGGGCAGACCTTAGGTATGACCAATGAGCTTCCAGAGAGGCAGGGTCTGGATTTAACAATAGAAGTCAGATGATGGATGACTGTACTGGGGCTGTTCATTGTGGAACAATAGAGTCGTCTGGCATTTCCCTGGTACCAGACAAAAGGAGTGATGTTTCTTAATGTGTGGCTGACCATTCACTAGACAGGGAGAGTTAATGTTTCCTTGATAGGTCTGGCATAGGCGTAAGAATGCAGATAGGTGAAACAGGAGAGGAGGATGGAAATATGCAGCACACTTCATTCATGACAATAGCACAGACCAGAGGCTCTTTGTCCCTGCCTGCCTGTACATTTGACAGACAAAAGACTAGCCACCTGGTCAGTGGAAGATGCCTGAGGCAAGGGAAGAGATTTACCCATTCTAGTCCTTTTTGGACTAAGCTGACAGGATAGATGGGGGGGGGGGATTCTTCCATGCTTGGCAGTGCAGCCAGCCTGGAGAATTCTCTTTGGCCTGAGTTTTCTCAGCCATGATGTGGTTCTTCTAGCCTCCCAGCAAAAACCACTGTTTAAACCAAGCCTGGCTTCATAGGGCACTGCTTGTGGAGCTTCAGATGTTGTTTTTGGATGTGTCTCTCTCTGGAAAGACCACTCCAGGTTCAGGGCTGGTGAGGCTGGCTACAATCCCCCCCCCAAAAAAAAAGCTGCTGAGCTGTCCCAGTGAAGTAGCTTTTCATTCACACAAAGACAGACCATTCATACCAACACATATATCAGGGGTAAGGAATGCCAGACCATAACCGAGCTAGAAAAAGTTAGGGAAATTTAATTCTAAAGAGCCAATTTTAAAAAATCCAAAAACTATGTGCATGTATTTAACTGAGATCCTGTTGGCTGGTGCATAAGGAAACTGAAACCACTAACCTATCTTAAAAGCACAAACATGGTACTCTACTTAAAGATGAGTATAAGACAGCAATTCTAAATCAGAGGCAATATCTATCATAACTAGAATGCAAAGGGTCACACACACTATAACAATTAAAAAACACTATTGATCAATCACAGTAGCAACTTAACTTAAAATAATTTGTTATCTATAAAATAAATACTGAAAGGAAAACAAAATGATTAATGCATACTTAATTAAAAATGGCTAACTCTAGGTAATGTTTAAAGCACACAGCTATTAACAAAAGCAGAATGGGAAAAAGCAAAGCCATACTAGTTTGATACTAGGTTGAAAAAGGTATACCTGTAGTATGTAACTGATTGAGATGTACTGATGATGCTTGTGTGCTGAGACTGAATACATCATTGAAATAAATGGTACATCATGAATGAGGGTATATCTACAGACAAATCATGTCAGCAAGTATGGGCAATTCATAATTGCAACAAGGCACTAATTAGTTTCACAGGCAGGGGCAGTCCCTGTCTGTCACAGAACAACAGGAGTACACATGATGTTGCCCCCCCCAAAAGATAACGAGAGTCCATGGAGGTAGAAAACATTATCTTTTTCTTCCCACCCCAAAGTCCATTGTACAGTCCATTGGTAAAGTCCATGGGGTGAGTGGAAGATATTTGTGCACAACAGAACATGATGATCAGCACTAGGCCCTTTAGATATGCAAAACTTTGCAAACTTAGAGAGCACAATGGAGAAGCAGAAATATATATGAGAGCCAAATTAAATGCAATCACCTTAGCATAGACCAAAGCTAAATTAGTTATTAGTAGCACACACAAAATCACAGAAAATACACACAAAAGCATTACTGAAACACAGAATTAAAGGATTGGAATGCAATACTCAATGGCACATTAGAACACAATGCATTGCAAAAGCAATTTGTAGGAAGAGGGGGCACACTCAATGGTGCCCCGCCCATGTATCAAAACTGACATTTTGTGAGACATGTGAGCATGTTTCATAGCAAGAGGAGTCTCCGAAGACATAATACTTGAGCTCAAAACAGGAAAGAAAGCTTCTCAAAATTGAAATTGTGTTGCTGTGGCTTATAAGGTTATAGGAAAAGTTGGGGACCCCGAGGGAAAATAAAAATAAAATAAATGCCAGCTTATGGGGGTGGGTCAGACCCAAAAATATAAGTCAAGGAATGTAAAAAGACAAAAGAACAACAAACCTTGTCTGGAAGTCCGACTTCTCCTATGTTGTGGGGAAATGAATAACAGTAAAATTAAAGTAACAACAAAAAAGTCTGATAGGCAATAAATGATTAGTACACACAAAAACAAACAATTCTTCAAAGTTACTTATAAGATGCACCTGAAATGAAAGAACTTGTGAAAAGAACTTGAGAGGGAGTTTGCACGGCTTGAAAGAAACCTTGGGGCCATGCAGGGATAGAACTCAAAAGGGAAAATAAACTTAGATTAAGAAGTTGGCCTAAAATATCACAACATAAGAGCATTATCTCAGGCACAACCTTTGTGCCAACAAGCAGTTCTTATGGGCATACATAGAGGGTTTTTTTTTCTTGCTGGTAGAAGCCAGGCTGAACGGGGCCTGGGCATGTAGATTACTAAAACAAAAACAGAATGGATTTATAAATAAGAGAAGATGGGTATGAAATGCCTCTAGATGAGGTATAACTTCAAATGGTATTGAGAAAGCCAATGGCGGCTAAGAACAGGCTATCAGGGGTTTCTGGCTAACAAATTTACTAAGAAATCTAAAAAGAGATCCCCTTCTATAAGAATGGGAAGATAAGACAAAGCTTAAGAGTGAAACACAGTAATATACTAATGAAACAGAAATAGGACTGAAATCTATAAATGTATCATTTTGAAAGTAAGGGATCCCTGATCATGAGAAATTCCAAGGAAGGAGATGCAAATAAATGTATTTTCTACTTTCTAAAGAAAGATTTCAATTAAAATTAAAAGGAAACAACATTACCAAATAAGCCTTGAAAACAGTGTTGTATTACTTATAGAGAATTAAAGCTGTAAAAGTAGCAGCAACCACAACAAAAACTTTTAAACCCAAGTAATTAGTTTTTTCTTTGGCAGAGGGGAAAACTTCAGGGCATTTTCCCCAAAAGGAAACTGAAAGCCAATTTTAAAATGTTGAAGAAGATTTCTGTAAAAAACAACAAAATTACAAAATGTACCTTTTAAAAATGCAAATTAGACTTTGGGATGGGGGGGGAGGGCCTCCCTTAAACAGAATTACAAATTCAAGGGGGAACTAAAAGTCATGTAAATGACTTGGCACATTCCTTTGCAAAAAAATAAAAATAAAAGATTGGTCTCAAGCTAGACTTTTGGATGGGGGAAGGGGACCTTCCTTTCAAAACAGACAATGAATTACAGATTTGAGAGGGAAGAGGATATCATACCTCCCAAATCATTCTAAAACAAAGCTTCATTACAATAGGGTAGGGTTGCCAAGTCCAGGACAGGAAACTCCTGTAGATTTGGAGATGGAACTTAGGGAGAACATTGCATAAAACCAACCCTGCAAGGCATGCACTTTTCTCCAGGGACACTGACTTCAGTATTCTGGAGAAAGGCTGTAACTTTGGGGGATCTCCAGGTGCCACCTGGAGACTGGCATTTCTGCAATAGTGACTGCATTTTAGTTTTTCAGAGAGCCTTTATATTTATCTGCAATGCTTTCAACACAGGCTGGATGTGCTCCTGCATAGGGAGGCCCATCAGAAGCCTGGCCGCGGCATTCTGCACTAGCTGTAGTTTCCGGATCTGCAACAAAGGCAGCCCCATGTAGAGAGTGTTACAGTAGTCTAGTCTCAAGGTGACCATTGTGTGGATCACTGTAGCCAGGTCAGCGTTGTCGAGGAAGGGAACCAACTGCCTAATCAGCCTAAGATGATAAAAGGCCGACTTGGCAGTGTCCGCTACCTGGGCCTCCATGGTAAGGGAGGGATCCAGGAGCACTCCCAAGCTCTGAACCTCCGGAACTGGGACCAATAAAGTGCCCCCCAAGGTCAGGAGTGGGACCCCCGCCCCTGAGCCACCCTGAGCCAGGCACAGGTCCTCAGTCTTCACTGGATTCAGTTTCAGCTGACTCAGTCTGAGCCCCCCAGCCATGGCCTGCAAAGCACAATTAATTACCAGGAGCCTTCTTATCTTGTGCAGCTAGTTCTTTTCTTATGCAAAATTCAAGGAGGGGGAGACACTGGACATTCTGGTGTGATGCAAATGTCTGGAGGTTTAAACTTGACTTCTTTCAATGTCTTTAGGTAGGACTGAAGTGGGCTCCATTTTTCCTCAAGGGCAGCTAACACTGAATTTTAGCTCTTTTGGGGTTCTGCAGAATTCTGGCTTACAAAATTAAGGCACTGCTTGTGGAGGTTCAGAGGTCATTTTTGGGGTCTCTCTCTCTCGGGGAAGACCACCCCAGGTTCAGGGCTGAGGAGGCTGGCTACAACTTGAAGAGTGTCTGGAAGCTAGAGTTGGTAAAGAATGTTGCTACCAGAACCATAATGGATCACAGTGGCAGGGACCTTATCATTCCAGTCTTGTTCCACCTACACTGGTTCCCAATTTTCTCCAACACTAAATTCAAGGTGGTAGCATTGATCTTTAAAGTCCTATATGGCTTGAGATCAGCATGCCTTAAGGTCCACTTACTCTCATATGAACTTACCTGACCACACTGATTATCTTTAGAGGCCTTGCTTCATGGATCACTGCCATCTAGGGTTGCCAAGTCACTTACCTCGTGTGGCAGGGGAGTCCTCGTCCCCTCCTGGGACATCAGTGTGCACACGTAGCACGCACCCCCCGCTGTGACGCCACCCAGAAGTGACGTCATCATGCCGGGGGTGTCACCGGGCGACGCTCTACCAGTTGCCCAAAAAAACTCTATGGTGTTGTAAAATAGTCAATAATTGTTTAAACTGCTAGAGTGTCGCCCGGTGATGCCCCCGGCGTGATGATGTCACTTCCGGGTGGCGTCATCACGCTGGGGGCATGGGCCTGATCCGGCCATTTCGGGGGTGGGGTTCCCCCCGGCGGCCCAATCCATGCCGGCGGATTGGGGGCTGTTTCAGCGGTGGTTCCCCAGCCCCCGTCGGAGGCTTGGCAAGACTACTGCCATCTGAGGCTAGACAAGAGATGTCCCAAGAAGTAGCATTTTCAGTCATGGTGCAAAAACTCTGGAATTCCTTCCAGGTTTGCATTCCTTCCTCTATTATTGTCTTCTGCCAGTGGGTCTTCTACCAGCAGATGAAGACATTGTTTTGTTTGGCATTCCCTCACTAACTCTCATTGGCCATTCTCCCTATTTATGTGCTCATGTGTCTGAGTGTTTATATGTTTTATTTAACTGTTTTGAGTAATCTCTCTCTCTCTCTCTCTCTCTCTCTCTCTCTCTCTCTCTCTCTGATGGTGTTAGTGATGGTGAGGGTGTGAATGAGGTATTCTCTGATGGTGATGGTGATGGTGATGGTGGTAATGATGGAAAGTATTGTTGTCACAGCTGACTAGACAAGAGGTGGTTTGCCTTTGCCTGCTTCCATGTCCTGACTCTGGTATTCCTGGGATGACCCTGCTTAGCTTCTGAGATTGGGCTGGCCTGGGCTATCAAGGCCAGGTTACACACACACACACACACACACACACACCCTAAATGGTTTAGAATAGATAAATAGACAGACAGACGGATGGATGGATGGATGGATGGATGGATGGATGGATGGATGGATAGGGGAGATTCTGTGCCTTCCAGTTGCATTAGTTCACTCCTCATCAATGAACACATGAATAAATGAAGATGCCTTATACTGAGTCAGACCATTGGTCTATCAAGGTCAGCACTGTCAAAATCAGACTAGCAGTAGTTCTCCACAGTCCTAGGCAAAGGTCTTTTGTATCATCTGCTACTTGATCCTTTTAACTACAGGTGCTGGGAAATAAAAGTTGGGCCTTCTACAAACAATGCAGGTGCTCTACCACTAAGCCACATCCTCTCCCCAAATGATTGCCTGTTCCATTATGTGTGTTTGTCACAGACACTGCATATTCTTCTCACACAGCTCAGAGCATATGTGCCCCATCCTAGGCAGGCAATTCATCTTGCAAAGACAGCTCTCTGCTCTTTTGCATGGGAAAAGTACACAAGACTTCCTGTTTTTACAGGCCTTTAAACAAACTAGTAAAGGTAGCACCCCTCACCTGAAGACTGGGACTGGCATTTTGAAGGGCAATGTGATATGATGCCACCTAAGTATCTGTGTAATAATTTTTCACTTTGCTCTGTGAATGTTGAGTTTACATTTTGTGAATGCTATGGGGTTACAGAAACACTATAGCCAGTGCCACTGCCCCCACCTTCGATTTCTTCTGAATTCTAAACTGCAGAATTTGAGTCAAAAAAGACATTTATATGATAATGAAGTGTCCGGATGAGTGGGCTATGTACATGTATGCAAATAAGACCATTGAGCCTTAAAGTGACCCCTGAGGCTAGGCAAAAAGCCCACCTCTTCAAACCTGGAAGATGGAAGAGGTCAGAAGAAAGAGACTTTCTTTAGCCTCCCACACTTTTGACATATAATCCTATTGAACAAGGAATATTTCGGTCATATGATTGATAACTTCTCTTTTGAAAATATACATTTGGTTCTAGAATGAGGGAAGTGAAGAAAAGATTGTATTTACGGTAGAGGGAAGGGATTGTGGATTAGCCCATCTGCCTGAAAACATTCAGCTTTGGTAAGAGGCAACCTTCCCCTGAATCTAAATGAGAGGCTACCATTATTTAACAATACTTATGGGCAATGCTCTCTCTAAGCTGTGGAGTCTTGTGGGCAAAAATTCTGCTTTGTGAGCTACCGGCATTAAAGCTGTGAGCGAGCGATTTGGCTACTGCATAAATTAGTTGGCTCTGGAGCCCTCCTCTCTGAGCTGAGACAAAAATGTGAGCTGGAGGCTAAAAAATTGTGACCTAGCACACACTGACTCAGCTTAGAGGGAACACTGCCAATGGGACTGTCTCTCCCTAAGCTCTGCAGAACAACATCTCCCATCATTCCCTAGCCCGAAGAAATCCACTTAGCCTCAATCAGGGCCAGGGCCTTTTCTGCCTTGGCTCCAGCCTGGTGGAACATGCTCCCACTTGAAATCAGGCTCCTGTGGGACTTACTACAATTCCACAGGCCCTGTAAAATGGAGCTGTTCCACCAGGCCTTTGGGTGAGGTGGCAGACGTTCAGCTATCCCAGCCTCCCCTGCTTGCACCGCTTGCAGTGTTTATAGTGCCTGTTACAATTTGCCCTGCTCAATAGAGCTCAACAGAGCATTGTCAGAAAACTGGTTGCTATTAACTACCACTTATGTTAGCATTGCGCAGGAGGCACTATGAACTGCCTTGAATAGTTGCCATCCCTCTGACTGGATTTAAATTTGGTTTTATATCTTATGTTTTATATCTTATGTTTTAATGTATTATGTTTACTTAATGAAATGTTTAATGAAATGTTGTGACCCGCCCTGAACCCACTTGCAGGGGAGGGCAAGATATAAATTAATTGGATAATAGAGACAAAGGCATGCGGTACATTTTCAGAAATATTTTTCTTCCTTTTTTTCTTTTCTAAACCCTGCAACTGAAAGTGGACTCCTGTGTTAAGTCCCAGTAAGGTTAGGTTTACCAATTTCAAGGTGAGGTCTGGGGTTCTCTGGGAATTACAAGATTGCCACACTACAGAGATCAGTTCCCCCAGAGAAAATGACAGCTTTGGAGGGCAGCCTCTATGGGATACCATAGGGTCTAGGAGAAAATTAAGTCCTAGAGTAAAATCACATCACTGCTGAGTTCCCTACCCTTCCCCAACTCGGTTTTCCCCATGCACGGCCCCCCAAATCTCTAGGAATTTTCTAAGCTAGAGTTGGCAACTCTAGGTGAGGTATTTGCATACAATAATCAGGAGGGAGCAAATTAGGTAAGGAGAGTTTGCCTATAATGTGGGTGAAGAGGAGGAGGAGGAGGATTGTGGAAAAGAAACAGTGACATTTGCCACACAGCAACACTTTCTTGTTATGCCACAGCACAGTGACAACAGAGCATCCACATGGTGGCTGTCCCACATTTTCTTTATGGAAGCCATTTTCCCTTGCATACCATCGGGGAATTTTTTCAAGTTTTTTTTTAATCAGTAATTGACATATTGAGATACTGTTATATTGGTATGTCACGTCAGTTACCATTAAAAAAAAATACTCTGCAGTGTCAGTCAGAGGGGAACTGGGGAAGGGAAAATGGCACCAGAGTGGGGAGGAATGGAAACATCTAGACTTTCTTGCCCACACAAGAGTCACCATGGCTTTGCTGTGATCTTTTTCAAAACGTCGTAGAAAAAGATAAGGAAGCCTGCAATGGTGCACAAAAGCTGATGCAGTGGCAGTGAAAGAACACTTCCCAATTAGGGATGGAAACAAAGTGGCTGACAAACTAAATTCTGTCACCAATTTTGGCTGGTTTGTGGTTCATAAAGCAATATTTGCAAACTGAAGAACTGCCACAAACTTTCACAGAGTTTGATGCAGCTTGTAGTCATTTGTGGTGGTTTGTGAAGAGCAGAAAGCAGGAGTTTAAATCCCTGCTTTCTGCTCTTCACAAAAATCATCTGTTTGGTCTAAATGGCTGTTTTCTGCTCCCCACAGCTTTTCACAGGGAGCAGAAAACGGGTTTAAATGGCTCCAAGCCTAATCCCATAGCTCAGCTCTTCAGAGCCTACAGTTCAGCTGTTTCAGGCATAAGAACATATGAACATAAGAGATTTCCCCCAGAGAAAATGACAGCTTTGGAGGGCAGCCTCTATGGGATACCATAGGGTCTAGGAGAAAATTAAGTCCTAGAGTAAAATCACATCACTGCTGAGTTCCCTACCCTTCCCCAATTCCGTCTTCCCCATGCATGGCCCCCAAATCTCTAGGAATTTTCTAAACTGGAGTTGGCAATTCTAGGTGAGGTATTTGCATACAATAAATCAGGAGGGAGCAAATTAGGTAAGGAGAGTTTGCCTATAATGTGGGTGAAGAGGAGGAGGATTGTGGAAAAGAAACTTGGACATTTGCCACACAGCAACACTTTCTTGTTATGCCACAGCACAGTGACAACAGAGCATCCACATGGTGGCTGTCCCACATTTTCTTTATGGAAGCCATTTTCCCTTGCATACCATCGGGGAATCTTTTCATTTATTTTTTTTAAATCAGTAATTGACATATTGAGATACTGTTATATTGGTATGTCACGTCAGTTACCATTAAAAAAAAATACTCTGCAGTGTCAGGCAGAGGGGAACTGGGGAAGGGAAAATGGCACCAGAGTGGGGAGGAATGGAAAAATCTGGACTTTCTTGCCCACACAAAAGTCACCATGGCTTTGCTGTGATCTTTCTCAAAACATCATAGAAAAAGATAAGAAAGCCTGCAATGGTGCACAAAAGCTGATGCAGTGGCAGTGAAAGAACACTTCCCAATTAGGGATGGACACAAACTGGCTGACAAACTAAATTCTGTCACCAATTTTGGCTGGTTTGTGGTTCATAAAGCAATATTTGCAAACTGAAGAACTGCCACAAACTTTCACAGAGTTTGATGCAGCTTGTAGTCATTTGTGGTGGTTTGTGAAGAGCAGAAAGCAGGAGTTTAAATCCCTGCTTTCTGCTCTTCACAAAAATCATCTGTTTGGTCTAAATGGCTGTTTTCTGCTCCCCACAGCTTTTCACAGGGAGCAGAAAACAGGTTTAAATGGCTCCAAGCCTAATCCCACAGCTCAGCTCTTTAGAGCCTACAGTTCAGCTGTTTCAGGCATAAGAACATATGAACATAAGAGAAGCCAATGTTGGATCAGGACAAAGGCCCATCCAGTCCAACACTCTGTCACACAGTGGCCAAAAATACCAGGTGCCATCAGGAGGTCCAGCAGTGGGGCCAGGACACCACAAGCCCTCCCATTGCTGCCCCCCCCCAGCACCAAGAATACAGAGCATCCCTTGCCCCAGACTGAGAGTTCTTATCTATACCTTGTGGCTAATAGCCACTGATGGACCTCTGCTCCATATGTTTATCTAATTTCCTCTTGAAGCTGTCCATGCTTGTAGCCGACATCACCTCCTGTGGCAGTGAATTCCATGTGTTAATCACTCTTTGGGTGAAGAAGTACTTCCTTTTATCTGTTCTAACCCAACTGCTCAGCAATGCCCATGAGTTCTTGTATTGTGAGAAAGGGAGAAAAGTACTTATTTCTCTACCTGCTCTATACCATGCATAATCTTATAAACCTCGATCATGTCGCCCCTCAGCCGTCGTTTCTCCAAGCTAAAGAGCCCCAAGTGCTTTAACCTTTCTTCATAGGGAAAGTGTTCCAACCCTTTTATCATTCTAGTTGCCCTTTTCTTCCCTTTTTCCAATGCTATAATATCCTTTTTGAGGTGTGGTGACTAGGACTGTACACAGTACTCCAAATGAGGTCACACCATTCATTTATACAGGGGCATTATGATACTGGCATGAACTTTACCAACCCAATCCAGTTCATATGTGAGCTGACAAGGGTTTGTGGGGTTCATGGTTCAGTTCATGTTTCACCCACGAACCAAACCACATTTTTTTGGTCCATGCCCATCCGTATTCCTAGTGGCACCTAAGCCAGGGCAAATACCACATGTGTAGGTGACCTTCTTTTTATTAAGTGCAGAGTAACAGGGAAGATAAGGACATTTTAAAAGGGAACAACATATATATGTCCCCTGACTAAAGTTTTGTGAGGGGGGGGCTACTTTCTAAAGAGAAAGATGCTGGGGTTTTAATCTGTGGAGGGGGTGTGAATACCATTGATCTACACATCCTGCTTCTTAAGTCTAAATGTATGGAATTAAAGGCGACTGCAGTTGCTTAACAGTGAGAAAAGAAATCTGCATGTGGGCAGAAATACTTTCCTCTCCCCCCCGCCGCCCATCTTATGGAGTCTGAACCACTGGTGAACTGATTTATTCTGAGCTAGTCACTTATTTCTGTGCTTCACTGTTCCTCAGCTCTATATGGGAGTGGGAAATAATGTAGCCTGCCTGTGGTGAAAAAAATATACCTTGAAAGGGTGCATATCCACTCTAGTGTTCCAGAACTGTTAAGAGAAGGAGTTTTTGTCTATTAAGGGGGGGAGGGACTTTTTTATGCTGCAGTCCCAGAATTACTAGTGTGACACAATCACAGCTCTATATGGTGATTTTGCTGTAGATAATTACTGGGGAAGTTTCAAACATCTTTGCAACCAGCAATTGAAACGGTACTTACAAGGAGGCCTTCTGTGTATAAGGAATATTTATCAGCTCCCTCACACTAGCCCCCTAGTGGAGACTTGAGGATGCTGGAACGACATAACAGATGAATAGCCAAATATAGACTTTTGTTCTGCATTGATGCTTAAATATAAGATATGCTAAATATCTTGGAAACAATTATTGGTGATTAGTTAAATTTGCTAGATCCTAAAAGATGCAGATGGTACAGCTGCAATGACAGTAATTACAGCTCAGATGCTTCAAATCCACTTGCAACGCACAAGGTTTTAAAAACTTCAGTGAATAAAGGGGATTAAAAGCAATGGTGCCAAAATAAAATTCCTCTTCCTCTGGATCCGGTTACACAGAAGAGTTGGCTCACTGTTTCTCAAAATTATACCGTATATAATACAGTAAGGAATAATTAATATGGTCGGGTGATTTGGAGAAACTAGTGGAGAGCAGAATAGACTTAAAAGAGGATTTTATGTTTATGATGAGTTTTCAGTTACTTTAAATGCAGCATTTGCACATAGAATGAAATCTTTATTTATTGCAATTTATAGCAACCTATAAATGTCTCCATCTGCTTCTCTGGTTATTTCTGACATTTTATTTAAAGAAACACTGTTAACACCAATAAAAAACCAATAGCATCACTAACACATTTGAGAAAGGCAGCAGCAAAACTCTTGGCAACATGTTGGAAGACAGGACATCATAAAGGAGTCCACTGTCACAGATGGCACAATGTGAAAGATATGACTACCAGTGGGAGAAATTTCTGAAAGAAAAGCAATGAAGATAACAGAAGAATCAGCAGTCCTAACCTCTGAAGTCAGTACAAATGACCAAGGGTTTTTGTTGTTTGTTTGTTTAGGGTTGCTTTCATATATCACCCATCAGTAACTGGGTCCAGCACCATGGTACCTGACCAGTTGCAGCCCACTGGGAACATACACATGTGGCTTTTAAAAACTATTAGTTCCCTTCATCATAGTTAACGGCATTTTAATGAATGACCAATTCTTTCTTTCACACAGCTTTGCAACCATTTCCCTTCCTCTTGATGTGGGGCATCTTTTAGAGTTCTGCCTGCAGTTTCAGTGGCTAGAGGTGATATAATGAAGAAGTGATGTTTCCAAAGTTAAGAGATCACAGGCCCTGAATCGAAGTGTAGCCAACTCATGATTCCTTTATGTATTTTGAGGAGACTTCTGTTGATCAGAGATGTTTTAAATTGAGAGTTTTATTAGCATATGCTCCATATCTGTACCTGTGTCATATGCAGTTTTTCAGATTAAAATAATGAGTCTTGTAGCAACGTAAAGAATCCTGTCCCTTATAATAAAGCCGTTTTGGCTTTCAACATTCGATGCATTCCAACAGTGGTTGGCGGCCCGAACTGCTACTCAGCATCTATCTGCAAATCAGAAGGAGAAGCCCGCGTCCCGCCCACACCACCACTACTCGCGAAAATTTGCCTCAGAACTCACCCGAGGAGAGAGACCGCCATTTGTCTTTGGAGGAGAGAGGACGCCGTAGAGGAGGAGGAGGACAACGACGAGGGCCATGCCAGACGCCACTTGCTGCCGTGAGTTATGCCCCCCTCCCTACCAGCTGCCCACCTTTCCCAGGGGAGTGGGAGAACCACCCCACGCCTTGCTGGGCTGGCGGGGCAGCCGGACCTGCTTCGGCGGGAGGGGGGAGGGCAGCGACGGCCATCCCTGGGCTGGCACAGCCTGGCCCAGGTGCGCTGTGGGAAAGTTCTGGGGGGGAGCAGCTGCCCCGGCCTTATTAGGCCTCAGGGTGGCCCAGCCTGCTTCGGCGAGAGGGGTGAGGGGAGCAACAGCCATCCCTGGGCCAACACGGCCTAGCCCAGATGTGCCACAGGAAAGTTCGGGGGGAAGCAGCATCCCCTGGCCTTACTAGGCCTTGGGCCAGCCCGGCCTTCTTCGGCGGGAGGGGGGAGGTAAACTGCCCCCCCCATGCCACTTCTCCTGCCTGCCCGCCAGCCAAGCCGTACAGAGCCAGCTGCCACGGGCCTGTCTTCGGCGCTCCCTCCCCCGGCTTCAGAGGCCTTCGGGGGGGAGCAGTTGAAGGGCGGTGGCGGATGGGGGCAGAAGCCCTTCAAGCCCCTTCCCCATGCTTCTTCTCCAGAGCCCAGGTCTACCCACCCCATTCCAGTGTATTGGTAGACCTGGCCTCTGGAGAACAGGTCTACCCACCCCATTCCACTATCAGGACCATTGTAGCGGTCAAGAGGCCAGGTCTGCCACTATAGTGGAATGGGGTGGGTAGACCTGTTCTCCAGAGGCCAGGTCTACCAATACACTGGAATGGGGTGGGTAGACCTGGGCTCTGGAGAAGAAGCATGGGGAAGGGGCTTGGAGGGCTTCTGCCCCCATCCGCCACCGCCCTTCAACTGCTCCCCCCCGAAGGCCTCTGAAGCCGGGGGAGGGAGCGCCGAAGACAGGCCCGTGGCGGCTGGCTCTGTATGGCTTGGCTGGCGGGCAGGCAGGAGAAGTGGCATGGGGGGTGCAGTTTACCTCCCCCCTCCCGCCGAAGAAGGCCGGGCTGGCCCAAGGCCTAGTAA
>NW_015165268.1:445379-453660 GCF_001447785.1 Gekko japonicus | reverse complement strand
CCTTCCTTCCTTCCTTCCTTCCTTCCTTCCTTCCTTTCTTTCTCCTTCCACCCACCAACCCACTCACCCACCCACCCTACCTTTCTAGGGCTTGTTGTCTTCATCCACAATGGGCTTTGCTCCCTAGTAACAACATAAAGAAAACAACATTGACAAGATGCAGCAGGTTGGAAAACCAATAGCAGGTTCAAGAGATCATAACGTGTAGGAAGTAGAGAGTGAAATGCAAAAGAGGGTGAAATGTAATTCCATCAAATTTACCTTTTACTCTGTATTTACAGTATTTTATGATCCCTTGACCCTGCTGTATGCTTGTTTTAAATGAAACCTCTTAAATATTGTGAATATAAAGTGAGGAGTCACTCACAGTGTAGTGTCCGCTGACCGCCACCGGAGGTCAGCGCACACACCTGAGCTTCAGCATCGGACCACAATGGGGACTAGGATTCTAGTCCCCCCACAGGGGGGACCAATGGGACCGTGGCGGGAAATTCAAACCCGCCAATGGGACCAGGGGTGGCCCCCTGGCCGTGTATATAGTTGGCCCACCGGCCGTTTGTAGCCAGTCTTGTTGTGTACCTAATAAAGCATGCTATGCACCACGTCGTTGTCTGTCGTCCATCCATGCGGCAACCCACTACACAATACACAGCATCTGTAGAAATGGGCTATAATCCATGAATCTTATGCTAGAATAAAATGTTTTTAAGTCTTGCAGCTGTTAAAAGCTTCCTATTTCATTTTCCTGAGACAGACTACAGAATGCCACTGGTCCTCTAGAATTATCCTCAGTCTAGCACTCAGAAAAGAGCTTCTGTGTTGGAACTTGTATTTGTTGCTGAAATTAACAGCAGAATTCATTGTGGCCCCAGAGGTAAAAAGCATTACTGGGTGTTGGGAAGAAAAAGAGACAATACCTTAAGTGGTATAACAGAACACAATTTTATTGATTACAGCTGTAAAGGTTGGGCTTGGCTTAGGATATTGGACCCAAGGCATCAAGTGACCCACTTGCCACCAAATTGAAAACCTGTTCCTCATCCCATCTGCTGAGGGAAAAGAACCTAGGATAGAAGCCCACTGGGACCACTTGGGCATAGGTCACTTTCTGATCCCTCTCCCACTTGGGGACCAAGGAGAGCTCAGTAGCTCTTGAGCTGGGCATGCCTCTTTAACCCTTGGCCCCCAAGGTCCCTTAATGGGACTCCCAACTGGGATGATGGACAAGCAGGCCCTATCTCCCCCAAAATTGCCAACCAAGTTGTGACAGCAAAAGAAATGTGGAACAAAACCACTCAAGCAAGTTACACTGAACCATACCCACCAACAAAGCAAGGGAGGGTAGGATGGGAAGTGTTGGAAAAGACAATGGCTGGTGTACAAAGAAGAAGAGAAGAAAAAGGATGGGCACGAATTGGTTCATGAGTGAAAGTTCATTATGAATTTTGGATGATTCATGGTTCATGAAGTGATGTTCATGAACTGTAGAGCCACCATGAACTTCCATGAATTTTGATGCAGTTAGTGGTGGTTTGTGACAGTTCATGATGAACAGAAAGCAGGGATTTAAATGGTTCTGAATCATTTAAATCCCTGCTTTCTGCTCTTCATGAAAAACATGAGCTGTTTTGTTTAAATGACCCAGAGACATTTAAACTACTGCTTTCTGCTCATCACCAAAAGTGGCAGTGAGCAGAAAGCAGGGGGTGAAATGCCTCTAAGCCATTTAACCCCCTGCTTTCTGCTCCCCACCAAAGAAAAAGAAGAAGAGATTGGATTTATACCCCGCCCTTCACTACCCAGAGGAGTCTCAGAGTGGCTTACAAACTCCTTTCCCTCCCCCTCCCCACAACAGACACCCTGTGAGGTAGGTGGGACTGAGAGAGCTCTGACAGAAACTGCTCTTTTTCAAGGACAGCTCTGACAAAACTATGGCTTGCCCAAGGTCATCCAGCAGGTGCAAGTGGAGGAGTGGGGAATCAAACCCGGTTCTCCCAGATTAGAGTCCGCGCACTTAACCACTACAGACAGATAGACAGACAGCAGAAAACAGGGGGTAAAATGCTTCAAAGCCATTTAACCTCCTACTTTCTGCTCCCCACCACTTTTCAAAGGAGCAGAAAGCAGGGATTTAAATGGCTCATGAACCAAACCAGTTCGATACATGAACCAGAGTATCAGTTCATGGTTCAGTTCATGGTTCAGCCACAAACCACAAACTGAACCATAAAAATGTGATTTGTGCCAATCCCTAGTAAAGACATTGAAGGGGGCAGCAAGAAGACAATTAGATAGGATAGTAAAGTCTGCACCTTCTCACCTTTTGGTGTCATTCCTTGTCTGTCTCCAATGGTTACAATTAGGGCAAATTCCTTCCTTTTTCTTGGAATTTCCACACTTATTGTCTCTGTCTGTCTGTCTGTCTGTCTGTCTGTCTGTCTCTCTCTCTCTCTCAGCTAGATATGTAATTAGGACCTATCTCTGTCTCACCTCTTCACTATCAAGTATTATAGTTCCTAGATAAACCTTTATCTACTCTAATCAGGTTGTGCACCATTGCTGTGTTAATTACTCTGCCAACAGGAAGAACTGGCAAGGGTGAATGTGGCCTACTAGGTGTGCCAGGAGCCATATATATGCCAGGCAAGCAGACCAGACTGAAGACTGTCCCCTTCAGGTCTGCCTGTTGCAGGAGCAAACCTGGCAAGCCCTGCAATTGGCTGGCTGTACAATTGGCTGTAGATGAGATGTGGGAAGACTGGGAGAGCAGCACAGAACCCGGGGAGCATGATGAGGCACTGTGGAAGAAGGTGTCTGGTCTGGCAAGCTGCCTACCCTATGGGGTGCAAATGGGAGCTCCCAGTATATCGGGACATGTTTTTGGCAGAACAATACTCTAGTTCCTGATTGTTGCTGGGTTACTGCCAGTTGACTCCAATGTTCTTAAAGGTAAAGGTAAAGGTTCCCTTGCTCGAAAGCCAGTCGAATCCGACTCTAGGGTTGCGGTGATCATCTCCATTTCAAAGCTGAAGAGCCAGAGCTGTCCAAAGATGTTTCCGTGGTCATGTGGCCGGCATGACTAAATACCAAGGCTGTTACCTTCCCACTGAAGTGGTACCTATTTATCTACTTGCAATTTCTTGCTTTCGAACTGCTAGGTTGGAGTAACAATGTTACTCCAATCTAAACCAAATTAAATCAATAGGTTCAGACTGTAAGCATACATAGGACTGTGCTGCACGTATTTATATGTAGCTTTCTCAGTAATTAGACATCTTTATTACTGAACCTTTATCAGTATTCCCTAGTATTTTCACATTTACAAAGCATGTAAAGAAAAGTCTATTCTCAACAGTTTTACTTACTTTGGGCACAGAGTTATTGCTCAACCTCAACTTCTGGGAAGAGTTTTAAAAGAAATAATCCTTTTACTCAGAAAAGAACATTGCCCCCTCCCAGTTGGTCTTGTTGTAAGCATGGAAACTACAATTTACATACACTGAATAAAATCCTCTGGGTAGGATCAGCAATAAAATATGTTATGCATCAGTGTTTGGATACACACAAAGGGATAGTATTTGTCACAGTTCGGCAAACTGATAAGGAAGACGTATTTTCAATTTTTAAAAAGCTTAGAAGTATAAGACAGTGTTCTGACACCATGTCGCTGCTGGAAGTTATAATCTGACCAAAATTTATTAGTACAGTAGATTGGAGTCATCCTTGAGAGACTCCGTCATTCTCCCTTTTAAAGTTCTAAAATATCGTACTAAAAGAAAGAAAAAATATTAGTGTGTGTGCACAAATAAGATTTGAGGCAAGGGTTGAAGGTAAGGGTTGCCAACCTCTGGGTGGTCGCAGAAGATCTCCTGGGATTACAACTGATCTCCAGGTGTCAGAGATCAGTTCACTTGAAGAAAATGGTTGCTTTGCAAGGTGGAATCTATGACATTATACCCATTATCCCTCACCTCGCCAAACCCCATGTTCCTCAGGCTCCACCCCCCAAATCTCTAGGTATTTCCCAATCTGGAACTCACAACTCTAGTTGAAGGCATTTCAGGGATACTATTGCTATTATCATTCCTTGTGGGTTATAACAACTGCAGTGACATGTAGTTACGGTAACAAGTTTAATGAAGTCAGTAAATATGGAAACTTCATCTACAAGGGCATGGAAACTCATAACTGGGTTCCATGGGTGAGTCCTTAACTGGGTTTTTCAGGATTGCTGGTTGAGAAGTAGGAATGAACACACAGGTTCCAGGCCCTTCTTCCCAGAGATCTCCTAAAACAGTCAATATTACACTTACCTCTGTACCTTAAACTTGAGTATGAACAGGACCCCAAGAAGTTCTTTACTCCAACTTCTACAATCTTCCCTGGTGTCCTTTCAGCTCTCACAGGACAGTCCCCAGCTGCTGCCCTTATTTCTTTTTTCTCCCCCCTCTTCTCTCTCTCCCTCCTCCTCTCAAGAAAAAAAGCAACTGTTTCTTGGGTCAGAGTCAGGGCCAAAATATATGTTATGTTTGACATGTGTCAGGACGTGGATGCCTGACCCAACTTATAGTCAAATAGTGGAGGATGGCTTTAGAAACATCTGTGTTGCCCCATGTGGCTCCAAACACTGTGGGGGAGGAGGGCTTCAAACTTCCCTCCCATGCCATCTTCACCAGTGGAAACAGCCATGGGATGCCTGCTTGCCCCCTCTCTGGCTCCACATGTTCATTCCCAGGGCATGTAGTGCCAGAGAAAGGGGCAAAAAAGACTCCCTGTGGCCATTTTCACTGGCATTCAGACCTGTGCAGGTTAATGAAGATCTTTTAAAAAAAATTTAAAGGTTAGTGCCTGATCTAATGTACTTGTCAGGTCAGAACCCCTTCCCCCATCCTGACTAGGTTTGCTAGGTCCTACCTGACTGCCGGCAGGGGGCCCCAGGGTCTGTCCATGGTTTGAGCCCAATTTTATCATAGAGTTTTGCCCAAAAACTAGAGTGTCACCTCCCCGACATCAGCAACATGATGACATGACTTCTGGGTGATGTCATTATGTCACGCTCGGGGGCATTTGTGGGTGAGTTTCCACACACACACACACACACACCAGCCAGCTGGCCAGCAAAAGCGGAGGAATCCCCACCCAGACCAGGCAACCCTAGTCCTGACACATGTCAAAGATAACATGTATTTTGGCTTTCAGAGTAAGATTCAAGGGCTGTTGGAAGATGCACCTCCAAACGTCCATTACAATATTAATGGGTAGACCAAACTGTGCAGAGGAGTAGTAGGATCAAGTGTAGCTGGCCTGTCCCTAATCATGACAAAGCCTGCCTCCTGTTTACACATGATCATCAAACAGTGCCTGGGAGCACAGCTGTTCTGTATCACAAGGATCTGTATGTTTATGTAGTTTGTACAAGAGACTCGCTTTTATGCCCATGCACACTGAATATGCATAGGAGCTGGTGGGACCAGCAAGCTCAGTTGTGAATTGGAGTTGAGACAGCACATTCATCCACTCCTCATCTAAGCAAGCAGGCCTGTCCATTAATATATCATGTCTACAATTTGGGGGGGGGGGGAACGGGACCAAAAGACGTACATAAAAGACTGTCAAGTATGAAAACATACTTGTCCTTCAGATTCAATATCACTGCTGAATGTGCAGCTGGATTCGTTTGTTTATTTGTGTAGGAAAAGGAAATTATACCCTCCCTCCAGTTCTGGAAATGCATTGTGAATGTTATTTTTTTAAGCCACAACGATTGCATTTTTTATTAAGATTCCATTTCAGTATTTCTAATATTTTCTCGCAGTTTATAAAACCATCATAGCAAAGCACCATAGCACTAAGTATCTATAAAGTTTACATAATTAATGGCTTTCCGGTTGCTTGAAACTAAACAATATGCATGCTCCCAATTTAGACCAAATGTTAGAGAAATATACTTTCTGAATGCCAGGCCTGTTCCTTATGTCAGTTAAAAAAAAAAAAAAAAAGCTAATTCTTTGTAGCCAAAAATTGAAGCTTGGTTTGATAAAAATCATTTGATTAAAAAATAGCAGATACAATCAGTATTCACCCAGAATACAAATAGAAAAATCCTCATATAACCTTATAGATTGTAGACTGTGATATTTTCATATTTTCAGTGTGATTTTAAACATAGCGATATATCACTATAGAAGGCTGTCTCAGGCTTCCTCACAATGCCCTAGTCTCTTACATTTAGTCCCAAGAAAAACACCTTGTCCATAATCGAACAGAATATTGGTGATATCATTCAACGATGACAGGGCAAGTTAACTTTTCATCTGTTATGATATTGAGAGATACGACATATTGGGAAGGGTATGAGTGCTGTGTGGTCTATTTCAAAGAGGGGGCCTCAGATTTAGACACTTGCATTTGATAAGTTTTACAATTTGTGCTTATGGGCTTTATGCATTGTCATGTTTTAAATTCATACTAGTATGGCTAGAGGCCTCAAAAGCTGGAAGTGGCACTAGCCTCTGAAAAGTACTGGGTTCGCAGCATGGAGGACTCGGACGATGGCATGTGTTTGCACACGTTTATTGTATTTAACATCTAACTGCAAAACGGCCCTGCTGGCGGTCCGTGTACATAACAGCCTCTAGTCTGAACCTCTGAAAGAATGGTATCACAGAATAAGAAGAAAAACTGTGTCCAGCTTGATTTGTGGATTTTGTCTGTTCCAGAGTTCCTTCAGATCATTGTTTCAGGGGATTTGATCCAGACTGAAAATTCAGCTAAAAAAAAGGTGGGGTAATTTCCACCAATTCCTTCTTCCATCTATTCCAAAACCCATTCTTGCAAATCAGAATACTCTTTGTGATGGCATGTAGTTCCAAAAAGAGGATCATCTACAAATCCTGTTTTCCCTTTGCTCCCAGTAACCCAAGATATTTGCACACTGGATCCATACCAGAGAATCTAGCTAATTTATATATCTATAAATGCTCATTGTTCCATAGATCAGCATCCTGTCAAATACCTTCTTAATAGACTCAGAGTGGTGAAAGAAAGGCATACTCATTGCCATGGTACACTAAAGTTGTGGCAATCAGAAGCACTTATAATTAATTTACAGAATTTGCTGGCTCAAGAAGTGGTATTGGTCACTAGCTTAGTTTAGACAAATTCACGTATATCAATGTCAGCCATGAGAGGTAAAGGTAGTCTTCATGTTCAGAGGCAGTGTATCTATGAATATTGATTCTGGGAGTGAAGATAACAGTGGGGAAAGACTTGTAGACATCCCAGCCTTCAAACAAGATAATGGACTAGAAGGACTTTTTGTCTGATCCAGCATATATTCTTCACTTCCCCTTTCCTCCATTCACTTTGCAGTACAATAATTATTGTACATTATTTCCAAAAGATAAATGCTAGCTGTCTATATAAATTGCAAACTAACTAGCAGTCACACTTAAACATATTGTACTGGGCTTCTATTTAGGAAAAGCCTCTCTCTCTCTCTCTCTCTCTCTCTCTCTCTCTCTCTCTCTCTCTGTGTGTGTGTGGAAAATCTGTTCATCTTGTTTTCTTTTTTCCATCTGGTATGTGACATTTTATTCTGATGTAAAATCCCAAACTTCCCTGGGGTCAAGAACGCTGAGTTTAACTGTTACCCATTTTTCTTAACCACTGTGTTTGGTATGAGTCAAGCATGCTATGTAAGGATGTGGTATTGGCTATTTCTCATTAAATGGTGGTTAGCAAGAATAAAGACATATCATAGGGAAAGGATTTGCTGTTGTGTGTTTAGTGTTAAAATGTTTAAATACAGGGTCTTTTCCATATGCACTCATGCATGTACCTTTTATAGTATCATCCAAACTGTTGTTATGGTAAGCATAAGAATGATAAATAAGGAAGAGAAATCATTTATATATTTGTTTCATTTAACCATTGCACAGAGATCAAGGCCATAAGACCACCAAGGAGAAGCTGCTATCATCATCATCATCATCATCATCTTGTTTTAGGAAACTGTAAAGACATTTCCAGGATAAAACAAAAATGTGGTAGGTTTTATGCTCTTGCTAATTCTGTTGAATAGTATAATTCATAAAGTGGCTCGCCATACAACACAGAATTAACATTTTCCGCTTGTGCACTGCCCCAAGGCTACTTCTTAGACACCATGACTGGGAGGAATCCTGAATTAGGAACAAACTAGGTGTTACTTTGTTTTTCTGAATTGTGTTCAGGTTCCCCCTAAGCCAACTCACATTCCCCCACTCACACAGCATGTGTA
>NW_015165268.1:444789-445362 GCF_001447785.1 Gekko japonicus | reverse complement strand
TTAAAGATCAGATGGGCCCCTTTTTGGCATGAAAATGTGGTGTGAGGAGAAAAAGGTCTTTGCACCCCCCCTTTCAGAAGTTGAAATGGCTTCCTCTTTTGAACAAAGGAAGCAGGAGCCCCTTCTATATAACACCATTAGTTTCAAGCCAGAAAGGGCTCCCTCTGATATTTAAGATTCCCTGTAGGTGATTTGTGACTGCTGGGTACATGAGTCAGGTCAGGAGAACACAGAATCAGCTTGCCAAAAAACCCCAAAATGTCTAGTTTGTCCCTTAGAAAGATGGTTGGCAGTGTCAAAGAAACATTTATCTTTGCCTGGTACTCCATGGCTGACATTGTCAAGTCCAGGCTATGGCTGTAAACGGTTGTGTGTGTGTGTTTAGAAATGCTGATTGCCACTTTGGGGGCAGGAAGCAATTTTTCTCCAGGCAACTTTGACTGGGGATCCTGGAGGCTTTTTGTCATCCTCTGGGCATGGAACAGGGCCATTGGAGGTGCGGGGGGAGGTATTTGTGAATTTCCTACATTGTTCAGGGGGCTGGACTAGATGGCCCTGGAGATCCCTTCCAAA
>NW_015165268.1:423085-444688 GCF_001447785.1 Gekko japonicus | reverse complement strand
AGTTGGAATGGACTTCCATGGTCTTATAGACACACACACACACACACACACACATATATATATATATCTTGTTCTCAAATTCATATTTTCAAGCTCAGTGTCCCCTGCAGTCAGACACCAGGAATGAGAATTATAGGTGGTACTGCACAAAGACTGGGGGGGGGGGGGGCTTCTAAAATGCAGTTCTAGTATGCAATTAAAAAAACAAACAGGTGTCTTAAATCCAAGTCAAAAGCATCATGGTGCCCACCACTTACAATCGTGGAGATTTGAAAGGGGCTCTGAGGCACAAACGTATCCAACAAATGAGGCTGTCTTATACTGAATTAGCACCTCAGTGGTTCAAGTTCAGTACTGTGTACTCTGACTGGCAGCAGCGATCACCAGCTACCTGATTAAAAAAAAATCTGGAGATACTCAGGACTGAATTTGGGACCTTTGATTCAAGCAGATGCACTACCACTGAACCATACTCCTCCCTGTAGTTTATTAAACTACTTGTCAAGTCTCAACCCAGATCCTAAGTTCAAGCCCCAGAGTATCTGACAGGAATGCAGATAACATTTCTTAAAGCTTTATTGGAATCTGTTCTGAGATCATGGTTTGATATATTGTATATATTTACATACACTAGAGTGATAAGCAATGTTCCCTCTAAGCTGTGGAGTCCTGTGAGCAGAAATTCTACTTTGTGAGCTACTGGCATTAAAGTTGTGAGCAGGTAGTTTGGCTGCTGCATAACATTAGTTTGCTCTGGAGCCATCTTTCCTGAGCTAAGACAAAAATGTGTGAGCTGGAGGCTAAAAAACTGTGAGCTAGCTCACACTAACTCAGCTTAGATGGAACACTGGTGATAAGTATGTTTTAATTTTGAATTGGGGAATCCATTTCTAAGGAAAGAAAGCAAAAAAAGAAAGGAAAGAAATCTTGAAAGCAATATTTCAGCATTTACCAAACCTGGCTAAACCCTGAAATTATTCAATATTTTATGTGGGCATTTTATTGTTCAACATAATAAACCTCCATAGCCTCTCCTTTCTCAGCCAGGTTTGTGTTGTGTTTGGGTTTTTAAATATTCATATTTAAATGGCCTCCTGAGGTTTAAAGCACTCGTTGCAGCTGCAGTCAAAGGTATTCTGTTTTTGCACTCCAGTGGATTCAGTCAGTCAGTTATTATTGTTATATTCATAGCTCCTAATTAAATCAGAGAGTGCCATTTTCTTCCGACATCCAGCTTAGCATGTGCTGCCTGTTCCTTGAAGCCAGCCCCTACTAAAAACCCCACTGAAGTGATTTGGCCTAACATTGCTTTGTCTTTTTGCCTGAAAGGTTATGGCTCTTCAGACATGCCCAGCCGCACTTAACTCATCCAACTGTCTTCATTTTCTTTCATCAGCAAGTCAAGTACAACCACTGGTCTGCCTTAACCCCCACCCTGGTATGTGTGTAGACCGATACCATTAACTAGTTAACATAGTGCTATCGCTCTGCCAGCTGCCTGAAACAGTTCAGAAGTTCAATTGGTCCGAACACTCGGAGCAGAATAAATTTCCCACCGGCTTGGTGCAATTTTCACAATGTTTTAGGCTCAGGCCTCCCTGTAGTGCCCGAGGGAAGGCATTCAAGTTCACAGTGAAGAGTGCCCTACCCATATCTAAAGCTTAAAAGTTCTGAGGGGATTGTTTATCAGTGTTTGTAACACTGGTGAAAGGGTTCACTGCAGCTCTAATTAAAAAAGCCTCAGGAGGCTTTGTATTGTAAGAACAGTACAACTCCTGGTGAGACATTTGTTAGGTATCTGGTTCAGGATGCTAGATTAGATGTGACTTAGTCTTTAAACAGGAGCTTTGAAAATGTGATGAAAATTGCCTGTGTTAATACAAGTCACCATTTTAAAAAGTGAAATGCTGTGTTTAAAATGTTTCCATAACACTTAAAATGTCCAAATTATAATTTACCCACCACTTTTCTCCCTGTAATATGCTGTGGTGTGCTACAGCCAGTGTGGTGTAGTGGTGAGAATGTCTGATCAGGATCTGGGACTGCCAGGTTCAAATCCCCACTCAGCCATGAAGCTCACTTGATTACTTCAGGCCAGTCGCTTCCTCTGAGCCTCACTTACCTCACGGGGAGGAGAGGAGAATGATGAACACTGGGGTAGACTATCATTTTGGCCCCAAGAGCTGAAAAAGTGCAATATCTGCCAGGAATAATGTTTGTATGTGGGCAAAAAAAATAAATGGGGGAGTGGGAAGTTGTACTGAGGCAGACATGTTTGGAGCAAACCTAGTCCCAGCAGCTCTGTCAGAATCTTGTGCATACTCCTTGGATTTAGCTGGTGACTGCACATCTGGGAAGGGATGATGGGCACAGCCATGCCTGTTCCCCTTTCCTGCATCACTGGTCCTAATTCCTAGCAGTGCTGACAATGCCCTGGTTGCTTGGGCAGAGATCTGACCCTGGGTGTGAAGAAAAATGCTGTGGTGTGCTGCTGTTGGTATTCCTGCCAAGACTTGCCTTCCACTGCTATATGCCATCCTGAAGTCATTGGAGGGAATGTTCTTAATAGTAATAGTAAAAATGTTCTTAATGGTAATACGCTGCACTACCATAACAGAATGCTGGACCAGTTGGCGGGCTTTTGGCAGCAGTACAAGAGAAGCCACTTCTCTTTAACTTGGCCAGTTGGCGGGCTTTTGGTACAAGAGAAGCCACTTCTCTTTAACTTTGTACTGGAAGCTGTGCCTGTCTCCTCCACTAGGTAGCAGCACAGAGAAAGTCATGAGAGGGAAAAAGAGAACATATCATTTATAATGCAGGTAGGATGAGATTGGATGCTGTGTTCACAGCTGCGAAAGCAAATCTCTACTAGCACCACTCACTTAAAAAGTATTTCACATTAGTTGTCCTCACAAAGGAATCATTCAGGACCTCATTTTGTAAATGTGAAAACAGACCAAAGGTGGTCTTACCCAATGGTACCCTTAAACCAACATCCCCAGGCCCATCCATACAGGGTACTGTCCAATAAGCCAAAATCACAGTCATTAGTTGGTCCTACATTATTCTTTTCCAGAATAAATCCACAACGTTAGGTAACAATATTCCCATTTTTCGGAGAAGAAATGGCTGATAGGGATCATTTTATTGCTAAGCAGGAATCTGAAGTAGGTTGTCCAGATTCTGCACACTCTACCATATTGGCTTTATAAGTTAAAAAGATGAAAGAACACAGTTAATATTTTGTGAAAATGCTAAAGTATATTCGAGTCTTGAAAAAACTCTAAATTTTTCATACCAAATGAAGTAGATTGACTGTCATTATCTGAAATATTTTGTCCGCAGCAAGCAGTACACTTCTTCAAAACTGCTTAGTTTGCAAATCTGAATGGTAATGATTCATTACCATCGTTACTAGTGTGGATATAGCACCTTGGAATAAAATTAGCAAAATGTTTACAGTTGGCTTGTTATTTAAACAAATGCCTGAAGATAGTGTGTCCACACCTCAAATGTGTGTAATTGCCTGGAGAGATAAACAGTGTTTGGAATGAAGCTGATCTATTGATGTTAGATGATAATTGATGGGAAAGGTTACTTATCATGTGTATCCTTTGGAAAAGAGACTCCTGACTATTGCATAGTTTCATCTCCCTTTGGGCAGTCCCAAAGGAACTGCATTCATTTAAAGACATAGAAACCCCTGAAGTCAATGAAACTCCCAGGTGGTCTGCCCGCATGGGTAAAATATCATATGTTTCAACACCTGTATTTATCAAGGATACTGTACTTTTTTAAAAAAACCTTTCCCTGTTAAATTATTCCAGGCCAGTGTTGTTGCATTGGGAAGATGCTGGGGAGGGACTGCTTACATTTTTGTTATTAGAGGGCTGAGGCTTGTCCTTAGGGTGGAACTCTCTGTGTGTCCCCCCCCCCGAAAAACCTAATGTTAAATCTCTGCATGCAGGGTTGCATCTTGATTCTAGTAGGCATCCATATAAATGCATGTGCATCCTCACTAAGGCACCACACATGTCATATGCTAATGAAACTGATTTTTCGGTGTTCATAACAGACAGCAGTAGGACTGCCAACTCAACAAGCCCACTCATGTAGACCATTTTCACATGTAGTCCAATAAGGGTTGCCAACTCCGGGTTGGAAAATTCCTGGAGATTTTGTAGGTAGAGCCTGGGCAGGGTGGGGTTGGGAGTAGGGAGGGACTTGAGTGGGGTATAATTCTATAGAGTCCTCCTTCCAAAGTTCCCATTTTCTGCAGGCGAGCTAATTTTTGTAGTCTGGAAATCAGTTGTAATTCCAGGACATCTCCAGGTCCCACCCAGAATTAATAATTCTAGACAGCAGACAATCAAGCATTTTTAGTATAACCTGAAAATAATCTATTTCTTGCAATGCATCGTATTGTACAGTTGGGGGGGGGGTGCAGAGGTCTCATATCTACCATTCATGTGTACCAGAGGTATCAGTGGGAGGAAATTTCTTCTTAATAGGCAACACAGTAATGGATAGATTTTCCCATTGCTTCCCCCAGAGGGACAGGCTACTTTGTCAGCCATCTAGCTGCCAAATCCTTGAGATGGAACGTGATCTGTCCAAGCTCATGAAATGGAGTTTTGATCAGTGAAGATCTTCACAACATTTTCCTTTCTTACACAGCAAAAGGACCTGAATGTCACTTGAAAAAGGCATTTCAGTATAGGATTCAGAGATTTCTAAGGTGCTAGATGAGCATCTCAGACTTGAAAAGCAAACAGAGAGAGAGAGAGAATTTCCTGTCTAGCTACATACTCAACTATCTCTCTGCACCTGGTGTTGTTTTCCATTATGACTCAATCAAAATATTTAAATGAGAATTGCCGATAAAGGTTAATCTCCTAATTCTCCCTCCCTCCCATAAGGGACATACATAGACCACTGAGCTGCATTTTCACAAACCATTTATTTTTGAAAACTGCTGAGTTTACAAAAAGAAAGTGCTCAGTGCAGCAAAAAAGATGTGATGTACGGAAGGACACTATTTATCACATTACCTTTACTATAACAATGTATTTGTTTTTGTCTCTAATTAAGCAGCAACATACTGAGTATCTTTTGCCTTTAATCTGTAAGCATGCTTGAAAAATTCTGTCATGGCCATTAAGGCCAGGGATGTTGTTGTCCTGGGCCCTTCTAAGTGAAATAAGGCACAAGGCATGGATACACTGGGGAAGTCAAATGCCCAGCTATGGGAAGGCGAACAAAGGAAGAAGATATAAAAAGCTCCCTGCCTCCTCCCTGCAGGTATTTTTTGTTTGCTGTTGTGCAAACACCCAGGGGCAACATGGAATAAGCTAGTCACTTTAGGGTCCAGCAGGAATTTGTGGGGAGGGGTTCTATGTGGTGCTTTAGAGAGGGCTTTTTTATGACCTGCTTTATGTTGCTCCATATTGCCTTGGGAGGGATGAGATAATTAGTCCTGGTCTTTGGGACTGCGGCTGCCTGCCATAACTAGAGCTGCCTGCCTGGAATAGGATGTGTTGATCATTATAGGTAGTGGGATTTGGGATGCATCCTGAGGCGACGAGGCCATGATGAAGGACCATTCCTGAAGAGCCCATCATTCATCGCACAGTATGGTACCCTGGGAAGGAACACCCTTGGTGCTGAGCATCATCAATCAAGCCCTTTGTTGCCTATGCAGCATACTGGGGAGGAAAATGAAGCTAGAGACTGGTGACCACTGTTCTTGTGCAGCTGAGGATAAATGAACAGCTGAGGGCAGAAGTACATTGCTCTCTCTTGTCCCTTATTTCACCACAACAACCCTGTGAGATAGGTTAGGCTTACAAAGAAGAAGTTGGCTAAGGTCACCCAGAAAGCTTTATGGCAGCGTAAGTATTTGAACCCTGGATTCCCACATCCTAGTGCAACACTTTAACCTACTCTGGGCTGGTTCTACAATGTGCCTGAGTGTTTAGTTTCACTTATATTCTAAATGGATTGTTTTCAAATTAAATTCCATAGAAATACTGGTTAAAATGTTTGCCTTAATTTAACTTGGAGTAAATAAACAAAAAGGACCCATTATTTCAGAAGAATTAATTCTTCTTTGAACAGGATTAATAACTTCCTTCTTCATGGAATAATGAAGGCAGCATTTTAAAGGGCATCCCTTGGGTATGGCAATCATTTTCAAAATTAGAATACGAGTAAACACTTTTTTTAAAGATCATGAACTATTTTATTAGCACATCAAAAATTGTATGCATGCAAAGAGACATTGGATGGGACATCTCTTTAATTATTTCATTAAACACTCTTGTTCTTTTTAATATTATGTTTGCTAGTATCACTGTACAGATTGACATCAAGCTTTATGAAATAATGTCATCAGAGAAATCACAAATTCACTTTATACAATTTGAAATACATGCAACATCTTCTAATGCCTTTCATTAGTGTAGCGAAAACCACAAGTGAAGTGAAGTGCCTAAGGGGCCTGAAATGAAAATAGAGATGTTTAAGGCAGAAGTGCAATATATATATACATTTTCACTAGTTTGTCTTGAGGTTTCACAGGTCTAGGTACAGGATAGAGATACACTTGTCAAACATGTTTGACTTAAAAGCAAATTTAAAAAAATAAACATCAGTGTTGATGCTTGACAATAATGTTTGCAGATCACACAGGGATGCCAGCCTCCAGGAAAGACCTGGGGTTCCCCTGGAATTACAACAGAGATCAGTTCCCCTGGAGAAAACGGATGCTTTGGAGGGTGGACTTAATGGCATTGTACCCCACTGAGGTCCCTGTCCTCCCCAGGCTCCATCCCCAAATTCCCAGGAGTTTCCCAACCTGAATCTGGCAACCCTTCCTCCCATCCCCCACTGGTGGCTGGGGGGTGGAATTTGGCAAGCCTATCTCCCCCCCTAATTTACATTTCCAATGGCTGACCATTCTGACAACACAGAATGATTGGCTACTGGCTTCAGGTTGTAGCAGGATGGATTCATTCCATAATTTCAAAGTGTTGGGTCAAAAGGAAAGCACTTTGCAGTCAACTTATGATTTTTCTGCCCTCCAAACAATTATGATCACAAACTTTTCTGCCCCATTGTTTCACCCGAATCTTACATTGAACTGCTGGTTGTTTTAACTGATATGGAGAAGTAGAATATAAATATCTTTTAAAAATAAGTTTTCTCAGATGCCTTTGATAAAGTGAATTTTGGTTCCACTATCCACTTAGAATTCTCTAAACAATCAGTGAGCATCTACATAAAAGTAGTCCCCCCCACACATAACTTTCTCTTACACTGATCAGTCTTTTGCTCTTGCTACTTTTACAGTGGATTTGCTTGTTTATTAATGGCTGATCCACATGAATGAAACATTCCTGAATTAGTGTGAGTTGCTGATAACAAGCAGCCTACCACTGCTACCAGTGTTTTGAACAAACCCAACATAGCTCCAAACATCACCAGCACCTTCACTGACCCTCACCTGCATGTAGAACAATGCTAAGGCTGTGATCATATGCACAATCAGACCCAACATATGTGCAAATACCGGGTGGATTTAAAAGGCGCGATCAGACAACAACATCTGGGAAGCGCCCTGCAGCTGTCGGCAGCCTGTTCTGCTCCACTGCAAAAGTGGAGTTAAAAGATACTGGGGAAAATCCAGTAGTAAATGGGTTGCAACAGGCCACGGATGGACTTACCTGTGTCTGATCACTCCAGCATGCTCTCATGGCATTGGGATGGTCTGATCAGGCCATCCCGACTCCATGCCGTTGTTTTCCCCCCCTTTGCAGTATGCACATCATCGCAAACTCCATAGGCAGCCCTCAATGCAGAGGTGCGATTCATTGATCCATCGGTTAAGTGCATTGGGGGGGGAAAGGCACAACCCCTCCCCAAGTCACCCGCAGTTGCGTCTGATCGCACACTGACAGACTGTGCCCACAGCTTCAAAGGGAGGTGTGATCATGCAACTGTGGTTCAAATTCCTCTGGAAGAAATAGCCCTGCTTCCCCCCATTTTTTCTGGCACGTGTGACCACAACCTAAGAGATACTAAACCTAATCTCCATCTCCCCACATGCTGCTCTGGCAACTAAGTGCTCGGTTCATGCTGTTCATCCACAGAGGTCATTCCCTACCAAGCACACCAGGCCACTTGAGCTAATGATGGTCTAGCTTGGGAACAGCTTCCTCCCAACTTAGATGGCTCAAAGTGCTTGCCAATTATCCCTACGCATACCATAGCAAATTGCATTATTCCTGCCCAAAACAGTTATGGACAAACAGCCAAAAGACCAGGCCTAAATATAGTATATAACAGGACACTGTGGAGCAGGCAAAAGAAAATGGGACTCCTTCCTGGCCAGTTTGAAGGAGGCCCCCCAAAATCCCTGCTCAGCCCCTCAAAAGTAATCCACTAATCCAGGGAATATGAGTATCCAGGGAATAGCAAAAAGCTGCAGCAGAGAGCAGAGTCGGGCTGATGCTTCAAACCCCTTAACTGGATGCTCCATGGAAGGCAGCACATAGCTCACCAAATGCCAACAGTGCTATCATGCCTTATTTACAGTAGGAACCAGGAACTCAATTGCCTAGAAAATGCGCTAATATTTTTGGCAATAACATTAATGTTTTTTTACTGAAGAATTTGATGAAACAAGGTTATTAAGGCTACAGTCCTAAGAGTTTCACTTTTCTAACTCCATTAAAGTCTGTGGACTTAGAGCAGTGTGAGTCAACTTATGTTTGCTCTGTAAGTTGCCTCAAGTTATTTTTCTTGGCCCGTTCTTATCGGCTGCTTGGCAATTAAGTAAACCATGAGTGATGCTGTCTGAAGAGGGTGTTGTTGCTGTTATTAATATTTGCTTATTAGAGCAGCCTGAGAAAGTCTAATAGTACATAGCGTCCTAGGTGCTGCAAACAGAGAAACAGCCATAGGAGACCTCGGAATGAAAACAGAAATGATAGCACACATTTTAACTGCCATGGGCTGTGTGTGGATAAAAGCTCTAATTTCAACTGAATGGGTAATTCCTCACATTACCGAGTTGCTTGTGGGCATGTGTTGAGGCTGAGAATTGGGGCTATAATGAGAAACATAATCAACACAATGAATTGCTTCAAGAAAAAAACCAGCATGGTGGCCACCTTGCCGTAGTACTCCTAGTTGTCAGGCTGCCATCCTAAGAATGCTTACGTGGAAGGAGGGGGCCAAAGATTCCTACCATGCAGTGCGACATAAAATACCTAATTCTAAATCAGATTTGTACAGTTCTGAATCAGGAGCAATACAAAGAAAGTAAGTAGGGAACAAACATCTTTATTAGACAGACATGCAGGCATTGTTTGCTTTTTTGTTCTCACACTATTGTAATGCTCCAGATGTCTTGCCTTCATCTTGGGATAGTGCCTCCTGATGGCTTCATCATCAGTCCCCAACTCCAGTTATTTAGTAGTTAAGAAGTAAATGCAGTGTGCATGTAGGTTCAGAGACACTTTCCTGCTTGAAAAGTTCCAAAGAATGAATAGAATATGAAAGCTACTCCTTTGGTAAAGTAGCAGTAGGCATGCCTGTGGGAGGGGCACGAGAAATATTTCTGGATGTGTGTCCATGCCTAAGGAAAATACACAAGGGTGTTATTGCAACATTTGCAAATGAAAAGGACATGCACATCCATAATTTACCAGCCATCCTTTTGCAGTTCAAATTTTCCATAAGAAAACTTCTGCTGGGAAGAAGGTCCTGTTGAGCTCAGTGGAAAGTCCTTCTTGACAAATATACTAAGAATAGGATGGATGTAGTGCACAAAAGCTGCCTAGCTCTCCTAAACATCATGTTGAACACACTTACAAAAAGTCAGTGTTTAAAATGAAGACAATATCTTGTCGATTTCATAAAACCTCTTTATAAGCACCATGGAGGAAAAGGGGGCAAATGGGTAGTCATTCTGATACAGCGTTCAAGTTCAGTAACACCTTAAAGACCATCAGGATTTCCAGGGTAGAAGCTTTGACTGTCTAAAGCAGAGGTGTGAAATTCATTTGTTAGGAGGGCTGGATCTGACATAAATGTTACTTCGTCAGGCCGGGCCATGTGTGCTATAAAATGCAATGCCAGGTACCAGAGATATAAGCTTTATAAATGACACAGGCAAACCCAATTAACTATATTATTTTTCACTCAAAATACAAACAAAAGCAATGGATTCCTAGGAGTGAAAGTAATTGATTTACTGGGGAATCCACAAAATAACCAATAAATGTGTTTAAACATATGCAATACTAGTTTTTTCCCAAGGGATATCATAAAGGGGGTATCTTACATTTCCATACAAATTAGTTATTTATTTTTACTTTTAGGAGATGAGTCATCTTCCTGGCAAGTAAATATTGTTGTTTTTCATCAACCCCCCTGTCATGACCCCTAGTGGGTTGCCACCTTCCTCTGCCACCACTCTGGACTTAGGGTTCCTTGGGAAGGCCCAAGCCCAACCAATATGCCCCTTTTAAGCCGAGAAATGTAGGCGTGATGACCAGGCAGAGAACATTAAACAAATGGTTTATTAATACAGTAATGGGCAAGGAAAACAAGACAAGGTGCTTAAAATATATAACAGTGTCTAAAGGCAAAATAAACAAATCTAACATGGCTACCTATTTCTCTTAATTGGTTACTATTCATGGCCCACAGCCTTTTATACCAGTGAGGGATCTTTCTCTCAAACCAATCTGTCCCCTCAGTTTAACTCTGTGAGAGGAAAGAACACAGTCCCCACAGTTTAACTCTGTGAGAGAAAAGAATGCAGTTCCACAGCCCACAAAGTATAAGTCACAATCACCTCACACAATTCCTGGACACCGATTGGTTACAACCATCGCTAAGTATTGTGGGGATTGTAGGCTGTGTCTGCTTTCTACTCCCACACAGGTCTCCTGGGCCTAGGCTGCACTGGGCCTTGTCTCCCAGTCCTACACAGATCATGACACCCCCATATGCCCAGCCACAGCAGTCGAACACAGCTATGATCCATCTCTCACTCTTTTTTTCCTCTTTTCCCCCATCCTACCTCTGCAGATCCTGAGGAGGCACACTGGACTCCCACTTCCACTGCCCCATCCCCATCATCCCCATCAACCCTGTCAGGTGGGCCGGGCTGGGCAACAAGCCCTGGATGACCCAGACAATAGGTTCTTGGCTCAGGAAGAGGGGGGGGGGCTGAATCTAGCTCTCCCAGATCCCACCACCACCAGTTCTCATCCCTCCTACATTTCCCATAGAAGCAGCGGGGGTGAGGGGAATGCCTGAAGGAGAGGCTGTTTCTGAAACCTCCAAGGGATGCTTTTCGTCCTCCCACAACCCCTTTTCTTTCATGGGCTGAGAACAGGTGTGGGGGGAAAGGGAGGTCATTTTCACCCACCCTGAAACTCACTCTGCCTCCTGGTTCCACAGCTGTTTAGACATGCAGTGGTGATAGCAGCACCCTTTTTTCCTCTTCAGTCCTCCACTCATTTCTGAGACTGGGATGTCTTTCCCCACAGAGTGGCATGCACAAGACAGCCTCCCAATCCACGTGCCAGCCCTCCTCCTCCTCTTTCATCACACACCTGCTCTCGCCAACCCCCCTCATGGTTGTTGGTTGGGGTGGCAGTGGCACCAGCCACTTGGCTCTGCATTTCCATGTAGTGGCTTTGACAATCCTTGATGAGCTGCAGTCAAAGGAGGCAGGAGGGGAAAAAACCCCACACATCCTCTTTCTCCACCTTCACTGCCATTTCCACCACATTATTTCCCCTCAGCCTTATAGTCCTGCCACCTAGCAATTTCCTTTCTATTTCTTTTTCTTTCTTTTTGGGGGTGAGTATTTGTGTGTGTGTGTGTGCCTGGAAGTCATGGATGACTTTTGGTGACCCTAGTGGGGCTTGGATGTTTCAGAGAGGTGGCTTATTATTGCCTGCCTCTGTGTCCTAGCCCTGGTATTCCTTGAAGGTCTCCCTTCCAAGTACTTGCCAGGGTCAATCCTATTTAGTTTCCAAGTTCTGACGAGATCAGGCTTGCCTGTTCTATCCAGGACAGGGCAATTTTCTTTCTATTTCTTGACAGCTTCAACCACACACACCTCACCCTGTGTGCCTGCTTGCCCACTCCCCCCCCCCAGCAGTCAGTTGCTTGCACCTGTTGTCGCAGGCTGAATAGAAGCCCTGGATGGGCCAGTTCCAGCCCCTGGGCCATATGTTTGACATCCCTGCTTTAAAAGCTACCCTGGAAATTTTGTCATTCTTTAAAGTGCAACTGGACTTGAATCTTGCTGTTCTACTGCTGTGATGCACAGAAAAGCAGGCTTTTAAAAATGCTGATGTGTCATAGAGTCAGGAAGTTCATGAGTTAATCTTCCCTTGAGAGAAGTGCTTATGTGATTGGATGCTCTACTCATTCTCTGATTGGCCAACATCAGCTGAGAGAGGGAAAAGAGGTCTTGTGCAGTTTGAAACCTAATGTCTGGATCAGTAGCCAAAAGGTTTGGCTTCTGAGGAAAAAGACATTTGGGAGTCAGCATTTTCTGACAGGCAATAGTCAGAAAAGTTCCTCTACAGAGAGAAGAAGAGAAACCCCATTGTCTTATATATATTAAAACTGCTCTGAGTGATAACTTAGATTCCCAGTCAGGAAAGCTACAGAACAGCCTTATACAGACCTCTGTATAAGATACTGGAGAAGGATTTGGCAAAAGGTCTGGGTAGTTAAAGTGAACTCCCATACAAGCCAAACAGTAAAAAAAAATTGCTTCTCAGGGTCAAGGAGAATAACTTCCTGCCAGTGAAAGGGGATGGGAAGAAAAAAAGGGGAGTAGCTTAGACACCTCAGGAGTTAGTGAAAAGCTGCATTATCTAAAGGAAAACCTCTGAAGGAAGAAATCTAGAACCTTTAAGAAAACAGTGTCCTTAAAAAGAAATAATAAGAATTGTGTTAATGCTGACATATACTAAACAAAGGCTGCGGTCACACGGAGCATTAGGCATGCTAGAGGGACAGAAGATAGGCGGATTTTCCGGGCGCGATCTCACCGCCACATCTGGGAAGTGTCGAGCTCCCATGGCGAACCCGAGGCTTCCCGCGAAAGATGCGCGGTAAAAAACTAGTACCTCGGAGGTACTAGTTTCCTGAAACCGTGGGGCAAGGGCGGGCGTCTGATCACGTTTTCGGTGGTAGTTCTGGAGCCTGCCCATATCCCCTCGGAAAAAGGTGGGTTTTTTTCAAAGTCTCCATGGATGCGCACAAGCACCCAAGGGAGCATGCGCACATTTGAGTTTAAAAAAAAACCCCAACCCCGTTTGCCCCACGCCCCGCTTCTTTGCCACGCCGCAGGACTGTGGAGTGATTGGCACCTCCCCCCTACCACGGGACCTCCATCGGTAGGTCTGCTCGAGCAACCGCTTGGTTTTTAGCCCCGGGGCAAACAGCCACGCTCCCCCCCTCGCATTTTCCTGCCCGTGTGACCGGGACCAAAGTACCTCTCAAAGAAAGAACTAGAGAACCTTGAAACAAAACTATAAATACACTTCCTTGAATGCTCTAAGAATTCAACTCTGTATATATTAGAATTTGTTTTTACGTCAGCAATCTCAAAACCTTGACTACCCCTATTATATATATTCTCTGCCTGTTCAATATAATATTATTTCTGTTTTGGAAGTTATTTTGCCTCAAGTGTTATGGCATAAGGGTTTATAAAACAGGACAGCTGTTGTCTTTCTCTCAAGTCCCTGTACTGGATCTAAAGCCTAAACCGATATCTAAACAAAGGTGGGACTGTTGCAAGTTTATATCAATAGAGAAAGTATACATGCTACTGCAAGGCAACTCAGACACTGAGGGGAACTGAAGTTTTTGCAGGAAAAATCTGCTTGACAAGTTGGGGAGATATGGGGGTCTGTCATAACTGCTAACCAGCATGGCTACTCACCTGAAACTATTCTGATACAGTATATCCTAAAGTATGTGTTGCTTTAAAATAAGTGTTACTTTACCTCCACTGCGACTAGATTAGGGTTGCCAACCTCGAGTTGATCCTCCACTGCCACTAGATTAGGGTTGCCAACCTCGAGTTGAGGCCTGTGAATTTCCTGGAATTACAAATGATCTCCAGATGACAGAGATTAGTTCCCCTGGATAAAAGGGCTGTTTTGAAGGATGGACTCTGTGGCATTCTACCCTCTTGAAGTCCCTCCCCTCTCCAAATTTCATCAGCCCCAGGCTGCACCCCTAAATCACCAGGAATCTCCCGATCTTGAGCTGGCAACCCTGTCCACACTTAGAGCAGAACATATGTAGGCCTGATGGATATGGCTGTTCTCTCAAAGTGGGTTGTGGTACTAATAATTACACAGGTTGAGACTAGACTCCATGCACACAGGTCCATTCTGCATTTATTCCCCAAATTCAAATTACAAAGAAGCCCAGACATGAATGGGTTCATTCTTGTTCCCATAAACTGTTGTTACCTTGTTTAAATGAATTCTCTATTCCCCCTAGTGCACTAAATTATTTGTTTAGGAATCAAAACTCTGCCATGGGCTACATGCCTAGAGCTGTGGGGTCCAAACTGTTGAGATGTCTTCAATGTCCAATTGTTTTGATTTCACCAGGTGCATTCACCACCCATGCCAAGTGCATTCCCAGCTCCATTTGTTCACATCTATTTCTCAAACACAGGTCATATTGTTTCTTAGAGATAAGTTTTTCACAAAAGATCAGCGATCCATCATATTTCCCCCTGGAACTGCTACAAGGCCTCCTAAAGCTGAGTATGCTGAACTAGATCCCCATCTTAACAGATAATAGATCTTAAAGGGGTCTATGTGACTCTACATCAAATACTAAACTGGCAGAGATACACTTAGAACACCTGTTCTAGATTAAGCTCAGACAGAGGCCTACAAAAATCACCAAAGTGTTTGAGCAAAGGCCATATATGGGCATATGTAGAGGTTAAATTTGCTAACCATGTTTGGCACACAGACTGATCCACAAGCTCCATCTACAGCAAGATCTATAAACACATCTGCAAAATTCAGAGGGCAGAACAGGAGATAAACTTCAGTGCCCTGGTCAGATGTAAGCCTGCCAAAAGAGCAATGTTTTACTTAATTTAACTGGATCAAATGCTGCACTGATTCCATAACAGAGTTTTCCTGTTTATATTACACACATAACAACAAAATCCTCTGGGTTGAAAACGAAATTAATGTGCAGTGCAAGCGTGGATACCCATACAAACAAGAGTTAAGGTACAACTGCATTAGATATAGATGGATAACTGCTAAGATATAGATAACAGGAGTTCAAGTCCACTTTGTCTCCTCTTGAAGCATAGACTATGGTAACATCTATGAGATTCTGTTTTTCCCTAAGAATCTCTAAGTCAAAGGCATGTTAACATTGTATTATTTGACCCAAACCATCAGGACATTATGGCAGTTCAGCAGTGCCTTAATCAACCATCTGATATTGTTGCCTTTCTAGGACAACCCAAAGAGGGAGCTTAAAAAATATCTGATAGGCTACAGCACATAGCTGGTGGTTCACAGGTTGTGTGCTTTATGGATACACTACTGCTGTTTACTGACACACAAGCATTAGCAGTTTCCCATTTTCTTCTTCTTTATCATTCCTTATCATAATTTCAAATAAGGGCTCTGTGCATGTTCGCATGGGGTGCTGTGTCATTGTATCGAAAGAAGGTTAGGCTCTGTGCATGTTCGCATGGGGTGCTGTCACACATGCTAAATAATGCACTTTTAATCCACGTTACAACTGGATTCTACTGTGTGAAATGGCAAAATCCACTTACAAATGACCACTAAAGTGCATGGAAAGTGGACTGAAAGTGGCCATGATGGAACAAAAGTTGAAAGGGATGTTGAAACGGAAAATAAATGCCTCTTGCACCAACTTGTAAGCAGCGGCATTTCTTCAGAGATAAGATCTAGCTTTTCAATTTGCCAAACGTAAAACAATATAAAAATGTTTCATTTTAATGTGCTCCATGTGTCACTGATGAAGAAAATATAATAGGTTTTTCTACATGAGTTTATAAAAACAACCAGAGGCTCAGATGCTTCATAACATCCAGGTTTCCCAAAATATATTGTAGGTTAGGAGAATTAATTCAACCACTTATCACAGCAATTGACAACAATCTGAAATAGCATTTGAAGTAACAAAAACATTCATATTACAGCTATCTCATATTCTCTGTGTCAGAGAGCCAAGTCTGCAGTATCTTGATTTATGCACCAAATGACAAAGTATTGTACACCAAAGCTGCTCTTTCCATTGTTGCTGTTTCTGGAGCACCTAATAGGTACTCACACTAGTAATTCAATTTCTTTTAAGTGTTTTAATTTTGTATAATTTAGTTGTAGAATGCAACATATTAGTATGACTATGGAGAACATGCTAGAATATGAATTCATGTAGATGACTCTCCTTTGGTGTATTTAAATGAGAACCCAGGCATGGTGTAGGTACTGGTGTTGTAAAAGAGGGTCCTTGAAAGATTAACTCCCCAATAGTTATGCCAGGTTAAGACATCAGAATTTTCACTCCATATTGGGACTTCTAAAATTATCATGTACCTTAAAAGTAATGTGGGATGGAGCTAAGGAAAGGAAGAAGAGAGAAAGAGAGAGAACTACAGAGATGAATGTATTTACTTTTATTTATTTTATTTACATTATTTATAACCCACCTTTCTCACAGGGGGTCAAGGTGGACTACACATACTGTGTCAGTACAATCAATAATCAATGCATTAGGACTTAAGAAGTATGGAACCACCAAAAGAACGGAAGCATAGCATAAGTGTTAACATGACACATTAAGTGGTACAAAAACTACATAATAGGATCTTACTTACAATAAGATATACTCACCTGTATAGACCACATTCTCTAATCCAAATAGGTTTGAAAACTGTTTTGTACAGTGCAGCCCTTTTACCTGTGCAGAAAAGCCTACTTGGATAATTCAGTTTTGCACAGCTTGTGGTATGGCCTGCTGGAGGAGTACTATCATTATACAACATGTGCAAAACAGAAATGTTCAGGGGGACATTCTTGTATTGGAACTGAACTGTAGTAGGACAGAACGGTCCAGAAGGGCACCTTCACATGGGAGTCAGAGTGTTGCTTTGCAATCCCTTTGCTTTGTAGGCTGGCCTGGGAAGTTTACTGTTCACATAGTTGTGTAATTTTATATTTACATTCCTACAACGTGTAAGCAGCGGCATTTCTTCAGAGATAAGATCTAGCTTTTCAATTTGCCAAACGTAAAACAATATAAAAATGTTTCATTTTAATGTGCTCCATGTGTCACTGATGAAGAAAATATAATAGGTTTTTCTACATGAGTTTATAAAAACAACCAGAGGCTCAGATGCTTCATAACATCCAGGTTTCCCAAAATATATTGTAGGTTAGGAGAATTAATTCAACCACTTATCACAGCAATTGACAACAATCTGAAATAGCATTTGAAGTAACAAAAACATTCATATTACAGCTATCTCATATTCTCTGTGTCAGAGAGCCAAGTCTGCAGTATCTTGATTTATGCACCAAATGACAAAGTATTGAACACCAAAGCTGCTCTTTCCATTGTTGCTGTTTCTGGAGCACCTAATAGGTACTCACACTAGTAATTCAATTTCTTTTAAGTGTTTTAATTTTGTATAATTTAGTTGTAGAATGCAACATATTAGTATGACTATGGAGAACATGCTAGAATATGAATTCATGTAGATGACTCTCCTTTGGTGTACTTAAATGAGAACCCAGGCATGGTGTAGGTACTGGTGTTGTAAAAGAGGGTCCTTGAAAGATTAACTCCCCAATAGTTATGCCAGGTTAAGACGTCAGAATTTTCACTCCATATTGGGACTTCTAAAATTATCATGTACCTTAAAAGTAATGTGGGATGGAGCTAAGGAAAGGAAGAAGAGAGAAAGAGAGAGAACTACAGAGATGAATGTATTTACTTTTATTTATTTTATTTACATTATTTATAACCCACCTTTCTCACAGGGGGTCAAGGTGGACTACACATACTGTGTCAGTACAATCAATAATCAATGCATTAGGACTTAAGAAGTATGGAACCACCAAAAGAACGGAAGCATAGCATAAGTGTTAACATCACACATTAAGTGGTACAAAAACTACATAAGGCACTTCTCACACACACACACACACCTACACACACACACACAGCATAGTTCTTTGTCCATTTTATGTCGTATACTGTATGTTCAGTTTGCTTCCATTGTCAGTTAGTCTTGTACTCCTGTTGCTTTGTTTATTTGATGTCCTATGCTGTATGATGAGTTTCCCTCCCTCTTTCTGTAGTCAGTAATACATCTTGAGTCTCAGTGAGAAAGCTGGGCTATAATAAACTACAAAATAAATAATATTAACGGGCAATTGTAGGCCTTTTTCAGCCTCCACCGAATCAGGGAAATAGGAAGTAACACAAAACCCATTCAAAGAGTCAGAGGGAGCTTTGATTATTGTTTTTATTAAAATACTTCCCTGTGTAGTCAGGAGCCACTTTATTCTTCAAACAGTGGTCCAGGGATTGTTCTGAATTTCTAGGCCAAAAAAAAAAGCACTGTATGAAACACTCCTCAGATTGCGAAGAAATTCTAGTTAAAATGCCATCACAATCCCTCCTAAATAGGATTGTTAGGTTCCCCCCCCCCCCAGGCCACTGGCTGGGATAGGAGCCTGGGGAGGACAGGGACTTCAGTGGGCACAATGTCATACAGTCAGCTCCCAAAGCATCCCCTTTCTCCAAGGAAATTGATCTCTGTAGTCTGGAGATGAGTTGTAATTCGGGAGATCACCAGGTTCCACCTGGAGGCTGGAATCCCTACTCCTAAACTTAAGCCACGTTGAATTAATGTCCATGAATGTTGTGCTTCATTGACATCATTCTACTTTTATTCCTTTAATAGTGCAAAGTAGAAATATCACATCCAACAGGAAACTGATATATTGTTACTCCAATTTTTCTGTCTCTATTAGTTCAGAGAACTCTGAATCCTGATGCTGTTGTGAGGTCATCAGAATGCCAGGACTTTGTTGTAATTAATCAGTACTCTAGATATGTGTCTGAAGCAATTACACATCCAAATCAGAATTAATTACAAAGTGAACGAGCACAATTTCACTCATGACTATGGAACTATGCCAAATAGAAACCACCCACTATATTTAGCAGTCCTTTCCCCCCACCAGCTTGGAACCAAAAAACAAAGTGGGAGTGTCAAGCACCTGGACTATGTAGCTGGTGGGGTATGTTTGCTTGGTGAAACATAAGTTAGGTAAGCTTTGTTAAATACAGGTGATGTTTAATTACATCCTGATTATGTATCTATAATCCAAATGTTTCTATCTTGTTCTCCCATTTGGAATAACTAAACCAAAACATGAGTTAGTAGGACAACAAGTAGAAACAAAACATGACTGAGAAAACAAATGATCCACTCCAAATTTAGAACAACATATAACCCAGGAATTAACTAAAATCACTTGAAAACAGAAAGGTCTTTGCCAGAAAATTAAAGGTTGACAGTGAAAGCACCAAGTGGACCTCTTTAGACAGGGAACACCAAAGGTACAGACAACAGAAAATATCCTTTTTCTAGTTATTAGTGTGTGTTTTTTCTCTAGTTTTCTCTAGTTTCTGGCTTTTCTGAAGGTGGGATGACATAGAGAGGGGCCTCCAATGAAGATCTAAGTCAACAAGAAGCTTCATATAAGGTCATAAGCTGATATGGCAAAAGCTGTAACTGACATCTACTCCCATATTTTTGACAAATACAATTAAATCCATAGGGTTTATAGGCATATTAAATGGTTGTGGAATACCCTATTAACTCCCTCCTAACCCCAACAACAATAGTTTGCAACCCGCTGTGTACTTCCTGTGACAAACTGACCTCCAAAACCAGGATGCTCAGTGCATCCAAAGCAGAGAGCTGGGAGATTAGGGGTTAATGCCTCACTGTGAAGCCCAATTTGATTGACAGGCTGCTGACTGTGTGCACCCCCCTTCTCTCTGACTGGTCAGTGTGAGCTGAGGAGAGCTTTCCAAAGTCTTGTCAGTCTTGTCAGAGGGAGTCAGTCATCCTTTGGACTTTGGTTTAGCAGTTGCTGGTCAGGAGGATTGTGTGTGTCAGTCTGAGGGAAACAGAGAAGTTCACTTGGGAAGTGGAGAGTCACAACTTCTTACCATTACTATGTACTATCACATTTGAGGAAGAATTCAGAAATCAGAACTTAAAGTCTGTCAGCCTTAGCTGAATTCTGTTTATTCATAGTCTCCAGAACTGGGGTTTAGGTTTGACAGAAGACACTGGACAGTAGGTTGAAACTGCCAGTCTAGCCAAACAGAAAGGGACTATTGCTCCGAGGAAGAAGAGGATATTTCTTACTGAGTTATTCAGAGGGCTCAACTCAGAAGGGACCCCTGGTTTCTGTGAAAAGGGAAACGGCCTCAGACGCCTCAAGAATAAAAAGGGAAGGTTGTAATCTCACAAGGGAAGTATTTAAATACAGGGAGAAAGTGCTGTATTCTCAGGAAACTCAGATAGTTATATGAAACTTTAGGAGAAAGGGAGAAGAGATGGCCAGGGAAGAGGCTTCCCTTCTCTGTTTCTCCTGGCTGTGCATCCAGGAGAAAGGGGGAGTCTCTAGGGAAGAGGCTTCTCTTCTCCCTTTCTCCTGGTTGCCACAGCCAGCAGAAAGGTGGGGGTGAAGTGCCACCTGAAAGGCACTTCACTCCTTTCATTTAAGCCCTCCTTTCTGCTCCCTGGGTTTTTTTGTGGGAAGCAGAATGTCTGCTTTGGCTCCCTGTGGAAAGCCAAAGGGAGCTAAAAGGAGGGTTTCAATGGCTCTGATCCATTCTGGTGTAAGCGTTTCGCCGCTCGGATGTGTCTCATCTCGCTCAGATGGAGACACACCAAGACCTGACTGACGGGAGGGGTTTGAGTTCATCCCAGACCCCTCCGGGGTCTCTGTAGGAGACCCCCAGCCTGGGGAGCTGAGGAGAGCCTCTTCCAAGGGGACGCCCAAGGAATTGAGGCTCACCTTCTTCCCCGATAGGTACTGTTACCGCAGAGCCAGCATGGCACCCAGAGACGACTGCCAGAGCAAGCAATCATGACCAAACTACTAAAAAGACTTCCAAAGTTCTCCAAGGCTACAAACTGTGAGTTAAGCAAAGCTCAGGTGAAAAATAAGCGAATGGAGCCTTGGTAGTAATTGGAAGCGACTAAGTTGGAAGCGCGGGGGGAGGAGATTTCAAGCCCCCCCCATATGAGTAAACTGTAAAAACGGATTTAAAGTGAAAATAAAGAGACTTTGAGCCAAGCCAAGCGTATAAGAAGCTAAGTGAATGCAAAAGCTGCTAAAATATACGAAGCGGAATTAAAACGTATAAGTTTTGCTTTGTTTTGGAAAACTTACTTCTTGTTGATATTATGGCTGGGAGAGGATGGAGAGCGCTGGAGAAAAAACT
>NW_015165268.1:405017-422991 GCF_001447785.1 Gekko japonicus | reverse complement strand
CTTAAAGGAACTCTTGGCAGTTGTCTTGGTCCCACTAATGGATTATAAACAAGAAGACTTAATTAAGGAAATGGATGTGGCATACAGGACTTATCCGGATTTTATAAAGAAAAATAAACTCCCAGGGGAAATCTACATAAAATTCATGAAACGATCAACCAGAGAACTGGTGCTAAAGTCAACAATGGGGAAATCCTTAAAAATCAAGAATGAAGAGATAAAATTTTTGAAGTAAGAAAACAGAGGTAACTATACAGAATGCTTACCCTCTCCCTGCAAAAAAGGGAACACAGTATAGATGGCTAATCCCGGAAGGGTTGAGTTTTAATTACCAGGATAAAAAATATAAAATTGACTCTGTTCCAAAAGCGGAAAGATTTATGGATCAAATGTTTAATGTAAAAAAGAAGCAGAAGGAAAAGAATTTAAAACCGGATGTGGAGGAAGAAGAAGAGGAGGAGGAGTCCTACTCACAGGACTCAACAAGCCAAACTTCCTCATCCTCAGAATAATCTGAATTGGAGAAAGGAGCGGCCACTCCCAAACTGCAGATAATGAAGAAATCTAAGAAGAAAAGACTAAAGCATGAGTGCTAAGGGCAGTAATTGTGCCAGGCTAATAACTTTATATCTTTATAATCAAACTAATCTCTGTATAACCTGTACCAATAGGTTAAAAAGATCTATTTTTTGAGCTTTTCAGATTGTGATTTGTATTAGTCTTTACCCTCCAGTAGGAGATTTAGAATAGAATGGTAGCTTTCCTTCCCCTATCCAGTAGACTATATGTATCTAGATCTCCCTGACCCATTTCCCATAGTAATAGTGATAGGGCATTAGTATTCCTTTCCCCATTCCATATATGTAGTGTGTAGTGTGTAGAAAATGCAAAAATAAAAAAAATCCCCTTTGAGGGGTCCAAAAAAAAAAGAGAGAGAGAGCACACATAGACTTTGCGGGCCCATTTCAGGGGCAGATATTTTTAGTCATAGTCGATGCATACTCCAAATGGTTGGAAGTGGTCCCAACGTCCAAAATGACTGCTCTCACAGTCATAAATATGCTGCGCTGCATTTTGGCAACTCATGGGTTGCCGGACACTCTTGTGTCCGACAACGGGATCTTTTTTACCGCATCTGAGTTTCAGGACTTTTTGGCGGCAAATCTCATCCAGCATAGCACGTCCTCACCATTCCACCCGGCTACTAACAGGCAGGCCGATGGTGCAGACCACAAGGGAAACTCTGAGCTGCCCGGTGCAGGGCAATTGGAGCCAAAAGTTGGCGTCATTCCTCCTGCACCAGCACATCACGCCACATGCAGTGATGGAGCGGAGCCCTGCAGAAATGTTAATGGATTGGTGCTTAACCACTCTCCTCGACCGAATGCACCCGGACCTGACAACGTCCAGACCCCCACTCTGTGAGTCCACTGACCAGACCAGGGGTTTTGAGGAGGGAGAGTTGGTGTATGCCAGAAACTATGCAGGAGGGCATCATTGGTTGCCAGCAAAGGTAACCAAGGTACTGGGTTCTCGTACCTACACGATACAGTTAAATGGCGGTCGAGTGTTGAAACGGCACATCGACCAGTTAAGAAAATGGTGGGCTGAGGTAGACCCTGAGCCCCATGCTGCGGTGGCCGACATACCCAAACTGGACAAACGGGTAGAGTTTCCGAACTCAGACAACTCCTATGAGGGAGAGCCGCCCAGTATCGCATCTGAATCCAGTCACCAGTCTGAAGACAGTTGGCCCACAAAGTACCCTAGATAGTCCGAACAGCAGGGAACATCCAAGCGCTCCCCCAACTGTGATTTTAAGATGGTCACAACAAAGTAAGCAGCCTCCTGCTTATCTCAAAGATTATGTGTGCTCCGAGGTTCTTCCATCTTAGGGGGGAGGAATTGTTGTGTATTAAGATCTGTATGAGCTTGAGTTCTGAGACAGGATTGTAAATAGACCAATCAGAGCTGCGCAATGTTCTGGAGGGAAGAACTCTGATTGGACCTTATCTGTAAATAGTGATTGGTTAATATCTGACTTGTGGACGTGGCTACCCAAGCTCGGACTGTTTAAAAGAGAGCCTGTTGCTCTATGTTTTTGTCTCGTTCTGATTTTTTCTGACTTTGTTAATAAAGCTGATTCACTGTTCACAAGCTGTGTTGAGTCTTATACTTAACATATAAATATCTTAATAAATAGAAAGCTGTTTAATAAGTTAAAATTAATCCCGTATCAGGTACATTTGTGGCATAATGGCTGTTCTTGGATCATGTATGGATGATTCATACTGTAAAATAGACATGAGCAGGTAAGATTTATGAAGAGAGTGCCTTTCCCACTTCACAAAATTACCACATCCAACTTCCATATTTCTCAGAGAACAGGTAAGTAAGGGTAATATTTATGTGAGAACTGGAGGCAGTGCCTTCCCCTCCAGACAGTTGTCAGGATTGCCTATGTTTCTGGTAATCATGAGGCAAAAATCTAACCACATGCTTTTTTAAACCCCCAAAAACTTCTGTCTTATGATTCAGTATAGCCATCAGCATCTCTTTGATCCTTTGAATCTTTCCATCAACCTCTCTGAAGTTTGCAGACTATCTTAGGAAGACTTGTAGTTCAAGGTTTAACTTCTAGATCACAACCACTTCTTACTAAGTTCCTCCATATAAAATGCATTTGAGAATCACCTGGCTTTTGACTGAAAATTAATTTCCACTTGTAGAAATCCTGAAAATTTGGTACCCAAATCCCTTTTCCGTTTATTACAAATAGAGCTGACAATTCACCATCAACCTCTCTGAAGTTTGCAGACTATCTTAGGAAGACTTGTAGTTCAAGGTTTAACTTCTAGATCACAACCACTTCTTACTAAGTTCCTCCATATAAAATACATTTGAGAATCACCTGTCTTTTGACTGAAAATTAATTCCCACTTGTAGAAATCCTGAAAATTTGGCACCCAAATCCCTTTTCAGTTTATTACAAATAGAGCTGACAATTCACATGACATTATAAAAGAAATCTCATCTTCGGCAAGTCTTCTTCTCTTGTTAAATGGAAGAAGAAATTTGTTTTTGAAGTCTCAGCATGACAAACTTTATAAACCACGGAGCATTTTCTTATTTTGTTAAGATAGTCAGCCACTAGGAAGATTATATTTATATATACAAATCATATCATGAAAATCAGGGGAAAATGAGGAAGAAAGGATGGATGACTGTCATTATTTCAGTGTGTTCTGTAATTGCATCCAGACAATGTCTTTGCAACCAGTTCTGTTCCGACAAAATGCAGCTTTTTTAGATGTGGAGATATGCTTGTTATTTTCTTTCACTGGATTATTTTTCTAGCTATGTCTAAACTTTCAAGTGCTATTTGTCTGTGCTTTGTTCTATGTTAAATGAGAAAATGGGGGGAAGTGATCTGTTTTCATCACATGAATGGAAGTTTAGCTTCAGCTCCATGAATTCAATACAAAGCAACGTTTCTGTTGTTAGTAGTACGTATTTAAAATATAGATTTTAAAATAAAATTCTCCATGGAAATGGCTTCCCCTATTTCATGTTTATGAGGGAGGGAAGGTGGCATGGTATAGCCTGATCTCGTCAGATCTCAGAAGGTAAACAGGGTCAGCCCTGGTTAGTACTTGGACGGGAGACCACCAAGGAAGATTCTGCAGAGGACGGCAATGGCAAACCACTTCTGCTTCGCACTTGTCTTAAATGCCCCTTACTGGGGTCTCCATAAGTTGGCTGTGACTTGATGGCACTTTGCATACATTTCATGTTTATAGCTGAATGTTCTATCAACTGTGTTAGAAATGTGATTCAAAGTATTGACTACTCTGATAAGGGCTAACTATTAGCCAAACAAATTAAAGGGCTCAGCTCAAGCCAAAGCATGTTAAAGACCAAACTATACATGCAATAACAAAGACCTCTTTCAAAATTTAAAGGAGGCACTATGAAAAAGAAACACTCTTCTTGGTCTCCATTCCTCTTACACGAGCGTGTGAGTCTTTGTGTATCCCTTCGAAACTAAGGAGTAGAAAGAGGTAAGAAAGCACACAGGTATCACAATATCTACAGTCTACTTCAGAGATTTGCATTGTGGAACAATTCAGCTGTCCTAGCTTGCTCTTCCTTAGTCACAGTTCTAAAGTTATATTATAACAATCAAAAATAATAATGGATAAAGACTCCTGTGTTGATCTTCCACAGGTTAAAGATGTTTGCTGGATGTTTGAGAGCATTTTCTAGGATACTTGCAAGATGCATGTCCCTCTCCAAGCTGCCCTTTCAAAGAGGCATAAGGGTTAACTGCCAAGTGGTGTTGCTACTTAAACAGTGGATAGACCTGGATTGGGAGGGGGGAGGGTGTCTATCTTTCTTGTAAATTACCTTCCCAATATTCAACAGCATGATTTCCAGTGGGATTGGTACAATCGTAGTTTTCACAGCATCTCAAATTAAATTAGAAGGCTGAGAAAACTATAATTCCCATTAACCCTAATGCCTAGTGTGTTTGTCCAATGCTCATCAGCTTCACCAGGGACAAAAGGGCCCATGGCTGTCTGGAGATTCTGGGGATTAAACCTGGTACTCTTTGCATGCAAAGAGATGCATTTTCAAAAATACAAGACATGTGACACCAGCAAAAACCAGAATATTTTTCATACATAAAAGGGAAAGGGTCTGATGGTATTTAGGAAAGAAGTAATGTTATCGTTTGTTGAGATGGGGGGGGGGCAGAAAGAGAGAATAGCTTCAGACAGCACTGATGACCTGCATGAAGGTGTGGGACCACATGAATCAGAGCTGAATACCATTTTTTCCCATTACAATATCCATTTGTTTGTTCATGTGTATGTGAGTCTGTTATAAGATATAGTGAACATGTAAAACATATTAGATTCCATCTTTCACTGCTTAATGCCATAAAATGTCACCCCCTACAGAAACATTCTATACTGCTTCCAAAATAGGTCAATCTTGAGCTCTGGATATCTTTTAATAAAAGTCAGCTTCATAGATATGACCTTAAACTTTCAACATGGTGCATAATTGGTATTATTAAAGGGTAATCTCAAGATCCATGATGTGACACAAGGGTGGAGCAAGTTCTGAAGTACGTATTGCACTGAACAAAAGACTCAAATGCATCTCTCTCTTTTTTGTGAAAGAAATAAAATCTGCAATTCTTACTTGGGAATAAATACCACTGAATAAACTGGGCCATACTTGTGAGTCAATGTGCATACGACTGGACAAAACCCCTGATTAGGGATGCTGTGAACTTTAATCCAATCAGCATTCAAATTTACCATGACTGAACTATTCATTTAGTTTAGTCCATCACCCGCTCACTTCAATGATTTTTGTTCAAAGTTTGAATGAAATGCCATATTGAGCAACTTTGCTCCCATGTAGTAGCCACTTTTACAGTAGGTTTTGAAGAAATGCACAATTTCCATAAGACAGTGCAAGAACACACATGCACAATTTCCCCCCCAGATCCTGACAGCTTTCTTGCCTTTACCATTAATGAATACCAAGTCAAGCAGCCATAAGGGACATAAGAAGTCATAGGGAGTCAAAAGGGACATCCTCAAACTACTAACTATGAAATGCAAATGTTCCATTATATTTTTGTCTATCTTGTGAGAACACAAGATGAAGAGATGCCAGTTGTGTGTGCATGTGTGTGAGCAAAAGCAGCATGAGAACATGCATGTGCAATCAGCTTTTTTCACAATCAAACATACGTAAACTGTTTGAACGCAATAGAATAGCTAGTCATAGGCTGATTACAGCCTACAAAGCCTACCAATGAGTAATTAAGCATTTCTGCCACTGATGTGATTCCATAAAGACACATTGTCAGACTCTTGAACAAACTTACTCTCAACAACACTCTCTTGGCAGTGATTTCTTTATTGAGAGATGAGGATGTATCAAGCTAAGACCATCTTGTGTCAGAACTGCCTAAATTGGTGCCAGTTCTGGAATTATACATTATTCAAACAAGCCCCCCCATGACCTGTCCAATCACTCCATTCACTCAGCCCACCTAAACCTAGCACACTCCATTAGCCCTCCCCCCCACCTGCAAACCTACTGTTACATTATCTATGGCCAAGTTCAGACTGGCAATTTGAAGCACCAGGGAGTCGTGGCAAAGAAAACTCGGAACAGACCAGGAACAGCTTGGTTGTGGTATTCCGGTTCACACCACAGTGAATGAAGCGGAAGGATACCGTGGAGGAAGGGCAAGGGAGCATTAACACTGTTGGGCCACCCTGGCAGCCTGTTAGCAGCTGTTTCCACACTGGGTTGCATGTGCCCATGTGCATGGGTGCATGGACACATGAGTGCAGCAGTACATAGGGCAGGATCGCACAGGTGCCAATGGCGCCTACCCACAGACACAGCCGGTGCCTATTATCAATTACTACAGGTTGTTCCGGCTTAGCAGCACTTGCGTTCACACTCAGGGAACCGGAATCAACGCGTTCTATACATGGTTTGCTACCACTTTAACATGGGCTCTTTTAAACTCGGGAGGGAAGCGGCACAAAACGGCTTGAGTATGGCTGGGGGACACCTGAAACATGTGCCTATGTGAACCTGCCCCTTTAATCTGCTACTGAAATGCTCCTGAAACATTTGCCTGCTGGGCCAAACTGCCAGTCTGAATGCAGCCTATGACAGACCAGCTAGCAGAGAAAGGCATCCAAGGTCATTTCACATACTTCCCACATCGGGAGGCCTCTTAAAACAGTTGCAAAGCATCTAAGCGAAGCAGTTTCACGCACACACACACTCACGATCTGCCCCCCCCCTGCCCCAAAATCAGAATCCAAACAGTGTGGTTACAGGCAGTGATGATGGAATATACAAAACCCATGGCAAACAAGGTTCCGAGTTTGACAACATTCAATCTTGCCATAATACCAACCCAAGACATAAAATAGAATAACTTCTTGGGGTTCCTTACTTAATATACCCCTGATAACTCATGAGTACACTCAGTGGGTTACATTCTAGTAGTATATGCCTCCAGTAGATTAAAAACCATTACACTCAGTGGGTCACATTCTAGTAGTATATGCCTCCAGTAGAAGGAGTCTTCTGCCAGCGCAATAGGTTCTTCGGTAGTGGAACAGTCTCTTGCATCAGCAGATATTTCTTTATGCCAAAGCTGACTGGAGTGGAAGGTCTTACAGAACATATAAGCACACAACTGTTTACCCAGACAGTTAGTAGGAAATTTCTGATGCTGATTTGACTGGAGTGGGGGGAAGACCCTTGATCATATGACTAAATTCTAGTTTGAGAACAGTGCTACACTAGTTTTAGTAATGCATTTTCATGAAAATCCATTGTTAGCTACCATTTTTAGGTTATTCCCCCCTTTAATGCTGTTCTTGCTAAAGGCAGACAATGATCACTTGCACATTGGTTTAAAGTAGCTAATATCCTGATTGGTTCCTTTGATGTAGGGGACTATGGCTGTGCCAATATTCTCCTATATTGCAGTGCTAACATCATGCATTCACTTAGGGACACAGAAAGAAATGCTGTTTCTCTTAAAAAGAATGTTTTGTAGCATCTGTTATGTTAGATCTATATTTATGTCAGTTAAGATATGCATTTGGAAGTACAGAACTGTTAATTCATCTTCCTTACATTATTCACTCTTGCATTAAGCTAGGATAAAATCTGTCCCAAAGTGCTAGATATCTTGGGGAGTAATTTCTTGCTAATAAATATTGACATTTCCCCCAGAGTTTTGTTCAAATGGTACTATAAGGCCAACAAGGACAGTTGCCATAGTCAATATAGGTTGTCATATATGTCCTTTTGGATTACACATTGGCTGCTTAACTTTTCAGTTGTGTCACTGCGACATGATGTTCAATGATGTTTTCAATTTAGACTTCCTTATTTTCATTAGTACAAAGGATAAATCAAGTTGGAGATAAAGAGAACATCTTATGTGCAAATGGCAGAGTCTCACAAGTTAAATCATGTGTGGCTTAAGGGCCTTGTGTGATGTATTTCAGCCTTAATTCACAAAAGATTTCCATGGGATGGACAGTGCTCACTGTTTTGAAAATAATGTTAACCAGAAGCAGAATTTATCATGGGAATTTTTATGTATTACCTCCAGACAGAATAGAAGTATCCATGACTCACCAAGCCACGAAGTATAAAAAACAGGAAGATAAAAGGCCACTACTTCTGCAGAAAATTATATGCATACCTAATTCAAGAGCACTCAGAGGAATTCTGCTTGATTTTCCATTCAAATATAATACAGAACATTAACTCATTTAGGAAGTTTTGGATGAGCCACTTTGCAACGTAAGATGATGTCCAGGTAAAAAAGTATGCATGCCACACATGTTCCTGATGTTACCTTCCAGCTCATCAGGCTTTTATGAGACAAAGGAAGGGAGTATCATAAAGGGTGTCACTGAACTAAAAGAAGCAAAACTTCTTTACAATGAAATATATATAGGAGCGGGCTGTGATTATGACATATGAAAATGTCAATTGGAACTTGCACCATCTTTCCCCCACAATGATATATTATATTTAATGAGGCTTTAATAAGGAACGTATTGCTTACATTAATTTAATGTCATTGTGCCCCATATGCAAAAATTAATAATCTACAAATCTTTTTATCAAAAACTACAAAATGAACATGACAATAAAGATTAGAACAGTTTTATTCTCACCAGACACATACCTTTCTATATATGCTTTACAAACGGACAAAAAGATCAAGTGTGCAGGATATAAAAACTATTGTACGTATCTTGGTATGCCTTGTGTTGTTTTTGCCTCTTTTTTTCTTTGCACAACTGACCTCCCCACGATATCACACATTGCATCAAACAGGTTCTCTTATTTAAAAGTGAATTTCTGTGTGGCCTGGGGCAGAAGGGAAGGGAATAATGCTCAAGAAACAAGGATTCAAAGTATTATCTGTCTATCTAGCAGTAGTAGTAGTTACAGTGTCCACAGGCTGCTTTGGCATCTGAAAAGGTGTATGTGAGGTAACAAGGGTGCCTTGTGCCACCACACCTCAGGCTCAATCAGGATCAGGCCCTCACAGCATTTTTAAATGGCCAAGTTCAGCTGTAAAATGACAATGCTGTCTGACCCATGGACACTGTAACATCTAGTTCTTCCCATGGAACCTTTACCACATTCTAAGTGAAATTCATGCATAGTCATATTTTGAAGAATACATTTCATAATTTTAAAATAATTAAAAAATAACCATTAGAGAGACATCATGCCAGTTTGTTTTTCTTAACATAAAGGATCTTTATGGTGTAATAATTAGAATGTCAGACTGGCCACAAAGCTCACCTTGGGTCAGTCACCCTTCATTTGCTAACCATACCACATGGGTTTAAAAGATGTCACTTCCTTCAGGGAGGGAACTCCATCAAGAAAAAGGTATTTCCAAAGAATCGATCAGTCAAGACCAGCAGTGGCTCTCTATTATTTCCTTGCCAGTTCTGTGACAATGAAAGGCAGTGGTAAGGACACCTGCACCTGTGATTCTGCACTCTGTAAAGGCAGTTTAGGCTACCGTGCCTTGCTGGGAAAAGAGAGCTAGGAACCCAAATCATTTGACTTGCTTCCAGATGTCTGATGCAGTTCCATAAATGTGTGGGAAATATTTCATTGGGGTTTGATAGACAGAGGTCAATGCCCACCCCCTGCTCAGCTGTCTTTAGCATGGGTCTGTCATTGGGAGGGGCTGAGTGCATTTTCCAACGCGTAGGTTTGCTCTTACTAGAAGGAGGAGCAAGCGCCTTAACTTGTCCATTCCCCAGATCATTGCTGGCATTTTATAAGCCATGCAGCCTGCATGGTGGGGATGGGAAGGGATGGAGAACAAAATTTGCTGGAGTAGGTAGGAATATTTTGGTGCTTGGGGGGGGGGGTAAACAGTGGGAGGGCTTCTAATGTCCTGGCCCCCACTGCTGGAACTCCTGATGGCACCTGGTACTTTTGGCCACTGTGTGACAGAATGTTGGACTGGATGGGCCTTTGGCTTGATCCAACATTGGCGTCTCTTATGTTCTTATGAATAGATGGTGGCAATGAATCCCCTGACTGCAGGAGAAATGTGGTGCAAATGTGTGGAGCAGGAAGTCATCATTTGTAGCTCATCCCACGCAACCAATTGTGTTTGATGGTGCAAAACCTCTGCTGTACCTGGGATACCGCTATAAGTATCTTTTAGCCGTTCCCATATGTGACTTCAATCAGGAACCTTGGGTAAGCTATGCCTGTCCACTATACGTTGTCTTTTTCACTAGTCTTCCCTGCCCTGTTCCATATGGCTGGTGTCAATGCCTAAGCTGCTGGGGAATCACTATGCCCAAGATGCATCTTATCCCTATGCTCCAAGTTGGTTGTGTGATGTGAGGACTGCTCCCAAGTCTGTGAGGTATAGATAATGGTCTTCCCTTTTCCTTCTGTTTTCTTGCTGATCAGCCAGTTGCCAGCAAAAAAGGTGAGCTTTGCCTTCTTTCTTAGTGGGTCACAGATATTGTTTGCCACATGAATGTGCTTTGTCCACCGAGCTGTGGGAGGGGGGATGACAGGAATGCTTTCTGTGGATTTGCAATGGCGTGTGTTCCCTTATTGCTTCCTTAATGTCTCTTATCTTCCTTGCTCAATACTCTTCACCCCCCAATCCCAAAATCTGACTCTTTATGCAGTGATATCTTGGAGTTGTCTTTGCCAAGAGAGCTGCTGACATATGTGGCTGATATGTGGTCAGAATGGTCATGTTTCCTACTCTGTGTGTGCATGACTGGCAAAAGGGAACATAGTTACAGGAGGAGGCTCAAACCTGCCCTATGGAGCTCCTTGGAAAATGTTTGTACTAGGCAATGTGCTGGTCACATTGAAGTCCTCCTTGAATGGTGGTAGTACAGTGCTCCCATTCTTGTTGTGTCCTACATGCGGGCAGCAGTGGGCTGATTTCAAGGTGTTGTACCTGTGTCTGTGTGAGCTGGCAGGCTGCTTCCATCTCCGCCTGGCATGCCAGCATTGTCAGCAGTATATTGTACCATAATTGGTAGACTGTGGCAGGGCTGGAGATTGACTCTGGGGTCTTTCTTGTACATATTTTCCCTCTGCTGATTGCCTTGATGATAGGCTATATGATGATGACTAGTGGTGCAGGTGTTGACAACTTGCCAAGTATTGAGACTTTTGGATGGGACAGTAATTGGTCTACAAGACACTGGATTTATCATCTGCTTTCCATTTTGCTCCACTAAAGATTCACCCTGAAATTTCTTGAAAAGACTGGTACATACTGAACAATTGATCTATAAAACAATAGCAGTAGTTTTGTTACAAATAAATAAAAAACTGATATTCTCTTGGATCTCAGTCAAAAAGTATTTTATTCCTTTCTATTCCATGATTCATTTGAGTTTTAATTGTTCAGAATGTTTTAAATTCTAAATAGATTGTTCAGGTTTTATTTATTATCAATAACTTTGTATTTGACATGTTCTCAAAGAACTTCTCTCCCTTGTAACTTCCATTACATTTTTCATTTGAAAATCTAATATGACACTAATCATAATTTTTGCCAGGCTTCTGTGATGTGTCTATTAATATGCAGCCTGCTTTCTTTTTCTTTTTTGCTGCTACATTTTGATGCATGCAAGAATGTTATGGATTAAATGCCAAGCCTTAAATCTCCATCATAGAGTTGGTTGGTAAGGTATAGCAAGATTGTTGTTGTTTTAAAAAGTGATTTCCTCCAGTCTAGCAAAGAAGAATGGATGCTTTGCTGGATTCCAAACAACATATGCAGACTTGATGCAATGCATCCAGTTCAATCCCCAGCTGTAATATTCTGTTTGGATGGGGATGGACGTTCCATCTGTCATGCGGTGTGGATGAAAATGTACATATCCATCTGTTATGTCAGGTCATTAGCTGTATGCAACATTTAGCTCTTTATGACTACATCTAGATTGTGTATAGTTTAGGTAAATCTCAAAGCCAGAATGCATCTGGATATTGCTACCTAGATACAGAATTAACCATGAAAAGGGGAAATAGAGAACAGCCAATGGTTATTTTCTACTAATTCTGGGATTTGACAATGCTAATGATATACCATGGTGAAAACATTTAGGTGAAGTGGGGGTATGCAGTGGGAGGGTGGAACTGACAAAAAAGTTCCTGCTTTTCTTCTGGCAGAAGTGCCTTTTGCTTTGGAAAATATGGTTAGGAACTAGGCTGGAGATTCCAGAAAAAAACAATTTTTCTAATATCTGTGAAGGGAATCCATGAGTAAGCAGAGATTTGAAGCAAATATTCTACTACAAAGTTCAGGCTGAAGTCACATGACATCTCCCCACTTCACAGAAACATTTTTGAAATCTCATCACAGTGAGATCCAAAGGGGAGAACTATTATGGAGTCAGACTCAGCATCCACACACTAGACTTCTGTACCAATAGACAAACCTGAAAAACCTGACAGTTTTGTAAATGTTGAGTAAGTCCTCTGTCTGATCCACATGAGCTCAGTTCTTGCTCATTACTGCTGACCTGATTTGCTTGCTCAGAATAATGTAGAGACTACTCAGTTATCTTAGTTCAAATTTCCAGTGCTTCTAGGATGTTCTTTGAAAATACACAGCTACCTTTAAGAGCTATGTTCTACAGAGTTCAGTAAGCTGATACCGTTGAGCTTCCTTTGGTGTGCCCCCTTCCTTTAGGCTCACAAAAAAAGTCCCCATCTTTGCTTGGTTCAGTATTCAAGGAAAAGTTCCACTTCATCAGAGGGGTATTTTTGGAATTATTAGAATGGAAGGCACTGCATTTAGGAAATCAACTGATTTCAGGGGGGAAATGCACAGTTCTACATACTCAGGATTTATTCACTTCTGAAGAAGTAGTCTGCAGTCAATGAAAGCTTATAATGGAATAAAATTGTTGTCACTCTTTATGGTGCCACTAGATTCCTTCCTGTTGGGGCTGCAACACACTAATATGGGTACCCCTCTGGAAATCTGATCAAAGGGGAACTTTGTAATGTAATTTTTTAAAAAAACAACCCAAATACACTCATAGGTCTTATCTGAATAATATAATCAGTGTATTTGAAGAATGTTATTTTTATTTTAAAAAATCAAATTTGAAGTTTAGAAGTGAACATGAATCATGCAAATAAGATTAATCAAAAATAGGGAAGTTCTTTCAAGCCTACATCACACTGTTAATTATTTTCATTATTCTGAATGCAAGAGTTCTCAAAATTCTCCATAAGCTTTAGGCTTGCATTGAGCCTGGTGGGAATTCTAGTTGCCTGATAACGCCATCTGCTCTAAGTTCTTGGCTGTTTATAATAGCTATATCATACTTGTGCAATATTTTTCTGTCACTGCTACTTCCTATTCATTGTTGCTTTGTACAATTTAAACCCCACTTTCATTTTATTATTAAAGATTTGTGTGGCTGTAGTGCTTAAAATATTCAATAAAGAACAGGATTCCATTTTTAAAGAGATGACAGCCTTTACCCTTGTTAATTTGCAAATCCATAAAGAAATAATGAAAATTAACTTCTTACTAACTTGGTCATATATATTTATCGCCCAAGACAAATTAAAAAAGTAAACACCTTGCTCCAGTGCAGTATGTGCAAAGAGAAGGGGGAGAAAAAAAGAGAGAGAGCCAGTGTGGTGTAGTGTCAGACTGGAATCTGGGAGAGCCAAGTTTGAATCCACACTCTGCTGTGGAGCTTGCTGAGTGACCTTCGACCAGCCACACATTCTCAGCCTAACCAACTGCACAGTGTTGTAGGTAACTGAACTGAAGGAATAATAGAAACCAGGAGCTTCCTCAACATGCAAGTCCTTATCAGGAGTGTAAATCAAGGTATCATCTATATAAACCAGGACCCCCCCCTTGAATAAATGCTTGTGCAACACCTCATTGACCAAGTTCATGAACACTCCAGGGGCCCCTGGATCCCCTTTCATAGGTATCCTGTCCATCTGGGAGAAAACTAGGGGTTCCTCCAGCTCCCATAGCTTGGCCCCCAACCCCAGCATCAGGGCCAGGCTGATTAAGTCTCAGGTACACCCTGAGTCAATGAGAGCCTGCACTCAAATGTGGGTGCTAAAGGAGGGGTTGACTACAGTCACAGTCATGTAAAATAGGGGGAAAGAGGAGCTCACTGATTCTGGTACAGGAGAATTTTGGACCTGCCATTTAATGCCCTTCACAGCAGGTCCCAGCTTCTTCCCACTAGCTGTTAAAGCTCCTCCTCACTGGATGAGATGCTCTCCAACTCCTCTCTCCCTCCTGACTGGAGGGTGTTGGGTGGGTTGGGATGATTCCCGAGTGGCTTGATCCTCTTTTCCGATCCCTTGTGTTCTTCTTTCTTGGATCTGCCAGGGCTCCTCTCCCGTGGTGAAATGTTCAGGGGCCCCACACTTCAGGCACAGACCTCGCCACATTCTTTGCTCTCAGTCGCTCCTGAGACTCTGGGGCTGGCCTTCTTGTGCCTTCACCTCTCCTCCTGGTGCCTTGGCTGCCAATTTTAGGTGGTACATCTTCAGCAGGTTGCAATGGCTCTCTGCCTCACAGGCCAAATGGATCCATCCATTCAGGGTTAAGGGTTGTCTTGGGCCAGAGCTTTGTCCAAGATGGAATGGTTTAAGCCTGCTCTGTAGAACTCAATGAACACCTCCTCCAGCCACCCCTGCAACTTGGCCACATACATCTTGAATTCATTCAAGAACTCCAGGATGGATTGGCTGCCTTGCTTCAGCCTCCAGAGGCGGGTTCTGACCTGCTCCAGGTCCAGTGGGTCATCATATTGTTTGCAGAGGGCCCACATGAAAGCATCCACATCTCTGATTTCAGGGCCCCCCATGTTGTACAGCCCCATGAACCAGTCGGCCACCTGGTCACATAGTCTTGACCCCAGGTAATCCACCCAGTATTCATCTGAGACAAAAATTTGTGACTCCACAATCTCAGGAACTTCCAAACCTGGAGCATGAAGAATGCTAACTTCCCTGGGGTCCTGTCGAACGTGGCTTCGAGTACATCTCAAGGGGTGGTATGGCCAGGGCATGCCGGTGGTGGTTCTGGAGGGGTCTTACCTCACAGAGGGGGGCCCTCTTGGTGCCTCCTCCCCCTGCTTGTAGCCCCAAGCCTCAAAGCTCTTACTGCAGCACCTCCTGGATGGCATCCCCCAAGCCCCCCATGGCCTCTTGGGTGTCCCGGTGCACTTCTGCAATCTCCGCATATAGTTCCTGCCAAACCTCCTCAATCTCCATCTCCTCCATGAGGCAGCCCTCCATTTCCGCTCTCGCCACCAGCAAGCATTTGGGGTTGTCATGGAAAATCCCAGAGGCCCAATGGTGGTCCCCCTCTGATCGCTATTGCTAGACAGCCATAGCTCCCCCAGATAGAGTAGCCCAATCCAGGGCATCCCATCAGTCCAGCCCGACCTGGGGGGGGGGCTGCGCTTTGTCCCCTTGTCATCTATCAGCTTCGGCCCCTCTACGTGTTTGTCAGAGGCACCCTTGGAATCAGGTGATTTCGGAGGGAACATAGTCCCCTTTTCCTCACTTCCCTTGCTCATTGCTGTCACAGTGCGGTAGGTAGAGGAGAATGGAGTTCTGATGGCTCCAAAACAGCACAATAATATTTTTATTATATTTCTATAGTGGACCATATAGAAGCTCTGCATATAAAATTATCAAATGTACTTCATTTCCGAAGGTAGCCATGTTGGTTTGCAGTAGAATAGCTAGATTCAAACAAGATGAGTAGCCATTTTAGTTATCAGTTGCAATTCAACAGTCTCTCTAAAACAACTTCTCACCCGCAATGACAAACTACTTAGCAGTAAAATGGACTCTGGTAACAAAGCCTGCAACAAATCAAGATGCCAACTTTGCTCTCATATAGATCCCAGCAACACCAACTGTGGAGCCAGCAACATCAGCCATACCATCTCAGGTTCATACTCCTGATCATCCTCTAATGTGATTTATGCCATCTTGTGTCAGCAATGCCCTGTCACACTCCACATTGGACAAACAGGCCAGTCCCTTTGACAAAGAATTAATGGACATAAGTCTGACATCATAAACCATACCATTCAAAAACCAGTGGACATTTTAGCCTTTCAGGACATTCAATTGCTGACCTAAAAGTAGCAGTTCTCTTTCAAAGAAATTTCTAAGGGAGATTAGAAAGAGAGACTGCTGAATTGCAACTGATAATGAAGCTCAAGACAATGCATCCACCTAAACTGAATTACAAATGCTGATTTTTCCACACCGATCACCCATCTGCATAGCTCACCTAAATTCAATCATGCCTGCTTTTTGTCATTCATCTGCTATTGTCATTTGCCTACTTAATGTCATTCGAAATCACTCCACTTTCCAATAAATAGGACAGATGGACTCCCATTCTACTTGTATCTGAAGAAGTGAGCAGTGACTCATGAAAGCCCATACCCTAACACATATTTTGTCAGTCTTGAAGGTGCCAATCTTTTCTACAGCTAGATTCAATTCCAGTAGCACTTTAGAGACCAATTAGATTTTGGGTGAAAAGTACTGAGACTTACTAGTGATTTCAGCTCTCATACTTTATTTCAGTTCAGAAAAAGACGAGAGTACCCAGCTCACAGGCTGATTTATATGTGCACACACCCCGCTCCCCAAACACACCCACAAACAAGTGATTAGCTATTTACAGTGGCCGAGAGTTCCATAGGCTCTCACCCAGGAGCCTAGCCTGCCAATAGGTACTGGCTAGGATCCGCTTGTCCCATTGTTACTGAGAGTGAAGCTTGGTTGCTTTACCTGACCATGTGGCGAAATGGCCGCACACACGGTCTGATATGCATACATTACACCCCTCCCCCCTTGGTCCAAAAGACATCCACACACACAGTCTTGCAAGTAGAAAGGGGCTTTACAGGTTCTCGTAGAGTGGCAAGGTGCGGGAACCGGGGCGGAAGGTGACACCGTAACACTCGGCTGTGAGATGGGCGGTGTTGGCGGTTGGGGCGCTGGTAGCGCTGTTTCTCGGGGCCCGGTCATGCGATCTGCAGGGGCCTCAACAGAAACCTCACTTTGCTGGGCCAGGTCGTCTGGTAGCTGAGGCGGAGTGGGAGTTTCGCAGTCCTCATGGTCACGTGGCATCACTGCAGCTGATCAATGTGGCGGTGAAGTATCTGGCCGTCTTCGCTGGAGACGTTGTAGGACCTGGGTCTCCGGACTCTCACCACCCGGGCCGGAATCCATGGTGGGCTTTGCACATAGTTTTGGGCATAGACTGGGTCCTTGGGAAAAAAACCTCTGGCCGCCTCGGGTTACTCCGTGGCTGGTTCCTCTTCCGGTGCTTGATTGGGATAGAGGCGGTCCAGCCGGGTCGTCAGGCGCCGTCCTAACAGGAGTTCCGCTGGGCTGTGTCCCGTTGTGGTGTGGGGCATCAGTTTCTGGCCAAAGAGGAATGCGGCCAGCTTGTAGTCCCAGTTCTTGCTGTCCAGGCAACGGAGCGCCTCCTTGGTCGTCCGAACCATGCGTTCGGCTTGGCCGTTGGTCGCTGGGTGGAACGGGGCCGATCGGATTTGGCAAATTCCATAGTAACTGGTGAAGTCCTGGAATTCACTAGAGGTAAAGGCCATGCTTTTGTCGGTGACCAGGGTGTCGGGAATACCCTGGGCACTGAAGATGTGCCACATGGCCTGGATGGTGGCTCTCGAGGAAGTGGATGGTACCGGAACGACCTCGAGCCATTTGCTGTATGTGTTCGTGAGTATAAAGAATATTTGACCCTGGAACGGCCCCGCGAAGTCCAAGTGGAGCCGAGACCAGGGCTTGTGCAAGGACTCCCAGGCTCTAGCGGGAGCTCGGGGAGGTGCGG
>NW_015165268.1:393129-404813 GCF_001447785.1 Gekko japonicus | reverse complement strand
CCATTTGCTGTATGCATCCACGAGTATAAAAAATATTTGAACCTGGAATGGCCCCGTGAAGTCCAAGTGGAGCCGAGACCAGGGCTTGTGCGAGGCCTCCCAGGCTCTAGCGGGAGCCCGGGGAGGCTCGGGCCAGGATTCTTGGCAGGGCTGACACCTCTTGACCTGGTCCTCAATGTCCCGATCCAGCCCCGGTCACCAGATGTAACTTCTGGCCAAAGCTTTCATCCGGACCACCCCGGGATGCGTCTCATGGAGCGCCGTAAGGACTCGTTCCCTTAAAGGGGCTGGAATCACCACTCTGCCACCCCACATCAAGCAGCCTTTGTGTGCCAACAGCTCATCCTTGTGGAATGCAAAGGCAGTGAAGTCCGCCCCCCTGGGGCCGTAGGCCACCCCCTTCTCACCCAGTCCAAGATGCGGCAAAGGATTGGGTCTTTGGCAGTGCAGCACGCCACTTCCCAAACGTGCACCAGTTGATCCAGAAGAGCCTCCAGAAGCATGACTTGATGAGCGGGAGCCGGGTCCAGATCCTTAGACGGCAGCGGAAGATGGCTCAAAGCGTCAGCATGTCCCATCGCTTTCCCAGGCTGATGGATGAGCGCATACGAGTAACCTGCCAAGAAAACAGACCAGCGGAGCACCCGAGGGACGTCATCTGGGGGGTTTGGCGGTCTGGGGCCAGGAGGCCGAGGGGCAGTTTATGGTCCGTCAGGATTGTGAATGGTCGACCATACAAGTAATGGTGAATTTTTTCACCCCTGCCACAATAGCCAGCACCTCCTTGTCAATCTTCACTTAGTTACGCTCAGCAGATGACACGGTGCGAGAGTAATAAGCAACCGGAACCTCCCAGACGTCTGGTAACTGGTGGCCCAAGACCACCCCGACCCTGTATGGAGAGGCATCGCAGGCCAGGACCATGGGAAGGGCCTCATTGAAATGGAAGAGGACCAAGTTGGAGACAAGAAGGTCCTTTACCGCCTGGAAAGCAGCAGCGTGCTCCGGGCCCCAGACCCACTGAGCATTTTTATCTAGTAGGTGGTGCAGAGGTTCTGCCACTGCGGCCTTTAGAGGGAGAAAGGAGTGATAAAAATTTAACAGGCCTAAGAAAGCCTGTAATTCAGCAAGTAGGTGGGGGCGCCTGTGAGATAGCCGTCGTCTTTTCTTCCATGGGGTGAATTCCCTGAGCGTCCACGGCGAACCCCAAGAACTCCACCTTGGGAACCCCAAGCAAGCATTTCTCTCGCTTGACCTTCAGGCCGGCCATGTCAAAACGCTGGAGCACCGCCCGCAGCCGGTCAGCGAAGGTTGAAGCAACCGGGGCCGCGATGAGCACATCATCTAGAACGGCTGCACTCCTGGAATACCTTTTAACAAAGTGTCCATGAATGACTGAAAAATTCCTGGTGCAACCAATACCCCAAACTGGAGCCTATGTACTTTGAAAGCCCCTTTGTGCGTTGCTATCGTTTGGGCTTCTTCCGTGGCAGCATCCACCGGCAATTGCTGGTAGTAAATCATAAAGCTGTAAACTGTGAATTTAGAAATACCAGAGACTGTGAATCTAAAGCAGGAGGCAGACAAAAGCCCTCCAGAGCACATGGTCATAGAGGCAAGACACCCAGTGGCAGAGGAAATTATGGCAGAGGCTTTAAACCGCAGACAAAGGGACGTGGAAATTTCCATGCTAGCAGGAAAGATCATGCTTTTAGAATTTGTGATGATGATGATGTTGATGGAAATAAGAAAATATTTTTAGTTGACTCTCGATCCTGCATGGACATTTGCAAATATGAGGAACTGTTTTCTGAACTGGATGTTAACAGGCCAAAGATATTTCAAGCCAACAAGGAATTGCTTGATGTCAGAGGTGTAGGAACAGTACACATTGAACTCCTCTCTACTAGTGGAGAAGTGATTAATGTTAAGTTGTAGGATGTGGCTCTAGTTCCTGGAGCAGCTGATAATTTGATTACAACCAAAAGGCTTATGGACAGTGATCATACTGTGTTACTTAAGAAAGGGGAAAACAGTAAGATCATTGCTGAGGTACCTGAGTTTGAATTCAACGTAGAAGAGAGAAATGGATTTCATTATCTTGTGGATGCCAGTGAGGAATCTGGTACTAGTCATTGCTAGTTTGACAAACTTGTCTCTCATCATTGACTCTTGTAATCATCAAGATTGTTTATATGCATGGCATTTGAAATTTGCGCACAGGAGCATGCAGAGTGTTGAAAGGTTGTTGAAGGAGTGTGGAATCTCTGTTGTGAATCATGATAAGGCAAACGAGAAATTTGACATGTGCCTCAAAGCAAAAGGGACTGCCCCACGGTATTCTGGGAAGACCTTTACTGAGTACAAAATGAAATATACCTTTGTGTATATGATGAAGAGCAAAGATGAGACACTGAGTAAATTCAAATGTTATCTGGCCACAATTAAAAACAAGTTTGGCCAAGCACCTCAAAGCTTATGCACCAATGGAGGTGGAGAATATTGCAATGCTGAATTTAAAGCATTTCTGGAACTTGAAGGGATTGAGCACAAGGTGTCTATCCCACACTCACCTCAACAAAATGGATCTTCTGAGAGGCTGAATAGAACAATTCAGGACATGTGTAGGGCAATGCTTATGCATTCTGGACTACCATATAGCCTATGGACTGAAGCTGTGAACACAGCAGTGTATCTACACAATAGAGTACCCTCAAAACTTACTGGGACCACTCCTTTTGAGGCCTGGTTTAAAAAGAAGCCTGGATTAAAGCACATCAAAGCTTTTGGTTCCAAAGGGTATGCCCACATACCAAAGGAGAAAAGGGGAAAACTTGACCCCAGAGCTGAAGTTGGATTTGTAGTAGGGTATCCAGTTGGTGGAAAAGGATACAGGATATACAATCCCCAAAATTGCACAGTTAAGGAACGCAATGTTGTATTTGTTGATGAGCATGATTTGCCAAGTGTTTCTAGTGCAACTGATCCACAGACATCTGGGACTGCACCTGAAGAGTTGGTGGCATGGTTACCTGTAGTGATCACCAGGGAACCGGCAGGTCTACCTTCTGAGGAAACTACCAGAACAGAAGGGGAAGCGGGAACCACACCAGAGGAGGCAGCAGAACCCACAACCAGTGTGAGACGGTCAGAAAGGAGCACTAAAGGGCAACCACCAAAGAAATATGGATTTTGTGAAACTGTGCAATCCGCAAAGGAACCCAAGAACTGGAAGGAAGTATGCAACCTACCTACGAGTGAAAAAGACAAATGGATTACAGCAATGGAACAAGAAATACTATCCATTTACGAGAAGGAAGCATGGACTCTTACTAAGCTACCTCAAGGCAGAAAGCCTGTTGGATGCAAATGGGTTTTCAAAATAAAGCATAAAGAAGATGGGCAAAGGAACCTAAGAACTGGAAGGAAGTATGCAACTTACCTATGAGTGAAAGAGACAGATGGATTAAAGCAATGGAACAAGAAATACTATCCATATACGAGAAGGAAGCACGGACTCTTACTAAACTACCTCAAGGCAGAAAGCCTGTTGGATGCAAATGGGTTTTCAAAATAAAACATAAAGAAGATGGGACTGTGGAGCTATACAACGCACGCCAAGTAGCCAAAGGCTATTCACAAGTATGGGACTATTTTGAAACTTTTTCTCCAGTTACCGACCAAGCAACTTTCAGAACACTTCTTAGTGTTGCAGCATCGAGATACATGATAGTAGAGCATCTTGATGTAAAGACTGCTTTTCTCAATGGAGAACTATCTGAAGAAATCTACATGGAACAACCTGAAGGTTTTATGCCAAAGGACAAGAGGATTATGTCTACAGACTCAACAAAGTACTCTATGGGCTAAAACAAGGAGCAAAGGCCTGGTATGACAAAATTACTGGACTGCTACAGAAGCAAGGCTTTGAACAAGGGAAATCTGAACCTTGTCTGTAAACTAGAATTAAAAATGGACAATACCAGTATGTTCTTGTTTATGTTGACGAAGCTGACTGGGAGCTGACTGGGAGACTAAATTCATAGGGAAAATAGTTTTTGAATAGGTATTTAAGGAAAAGAGAATGAGGCAGATCTGTGCAGTTTTCCTGGGATAGAATTCCAGGCGTACAGGCAGCAAGCAAGAATAGGTAGAGTTTGTTAAAAGAGCAGACTTTTGGGTTGCCAAAGGTGGTAGACTTGGATGAGCAAATGAAAAAGGGTAATGGTAAATATGCACAGCAATATGGCTAAACTGGAAACCTTTAAAGATAAGGGACCAATATATTTGTGTAGGATGTGAAAGACAGTGAGAACTCACAACTCAGTAAAGACTGGCTCTTAGACAATCTAGTCAATTCAATAATAATATTTTGGTTTAAATTATTACCAGGTGTAACCCCCCACCCAAGAACATCAGAATTCACTAATCAGTACTATCTACATAAATGTTTCTTGTTATTCGAAGAATTGTTGTAAATGTGTATTAACATATAATTTTTGATGAAAAATTCAAAATGAATATCATCTAGGAAAAAAAATCAAGCAGATGTATGTGGGGCACAAGGACAGAGGTTACATTTCGGGAGAAATGTGGAAAGATGTCAAGCAGGGTTTAAGTCTGCCTTTTCTGGAAACCTTTTCTGAACTACAGCATCTGTGAATGGCCCCATGCGTAATCCAGCTAACAGTGGAGGTCAAGAGACATTTCAATATAAATAGTATGATAACTTGTGGGAAAGAAATAGCTTGGGACATACAGATGGAGAGAGCTTATAGGAGACTAAATTAAGTCACAAAAAATGAAAATCTAATTTCCTCCATGCTCCTTGTTTATGCAATTGGCACATTTTCCTGCTGTGTGATAAAAATCAGAAAGATGTTAAAATTAAAAAGAAAAGATGAAAAAGTCGGTGAAAGATACCCAAGAAAACTCAGAGGAAAAGCTGGCCGAATGTAACAGCACTTAGAACAGTTGCTGCTTTTTCTGAAGTGAGAAAAAGCTCTTCATACTTAAAATAGTAGTCAAAATACACCTGCTGTATTTTTACACTGTGCAATAGAACTAATTAAAACTTCAGCTCCTGACACTCAACATTTTAGGCCTGCATTCTAACTCTGGAACCTTCTAGAATGTTAAGGGACCAATCTCTGCAATCCCTTTAAGGATTATAGATTATTCACAACAGGACACCAGAAAGTCTAACAAAGCCTGTTACAACACTTCCCTGATCAACTTAATGGACTCACTTAATGCACTCACACCTTTGGCTAAGAAAACTATACAGTAAAAGTGGCGGATTGGCAAGGACTTGTGAGACATCACAATTTCACCTCCTCCTTTATTTTCTTTATTTTCTTCCATGAAAACCCCTCATAGCCTCCCTTCCTGCTTCCTTCTCTCCTTCCAACCCACCAGCAAACCTACCCCCACCCCCATCCTCAGCTTTTTCTACTTCACTTCTCCTGGCAGCCTCTTCGGCCGAATCTACATATGCATTTTAGAATCAGCTTGGTGCCGCTGTTATCCCATGTGGTTTAGAACTGCTGTGCCTCTGCTTTCAAGTTAGCATTAGGGGAGCTGTCCACTTTTGTCTTTTTTTCAGTTATCTAATTACAATCTATAGTTCATCACTATTTGGCCCCTGGGGGTTACTGGAGTGTTCTGGGACTGGAATGAGAGGCCCCACAGTGGAATGTTAGCTCCTGGGGTTAGCAGGAGTATTCTGGGACTGGAATAACCGGCTCTAGAGTAATGACAGCCCAGGGGATAGGAGATGTGTCCTGGAACTGTAATGGTAGGTCTGGCATTCCAGTTCCAGGACACTCCTCTTACTCCAAGGGGATGTCATTCCACCATTGGGCCTATCATTCCACTCCCAGAACACAACTGCTACCCCGAGGGGCTGTCATTCCACTCTTGGGCCTGTTATTCCAGTCCTAGAACACTGCTGCTACCCCCCAGGGACTGTCATTCCACTCCGTGATCTCTCATTCTAGTCAAAGAACACTCCTGCTACCCCCAGGGGCTGTCATTCCACTCTGTGGTCTCTTATTCCAGTTCCAGAACACTCCTGCTACCCCCAGGGGCTGTCATTCCACTCTGTGGTCTCCCATTCCAGTTCCAGAACACTTCTGTTACTCCTAGGGCCTGTCATTCTTACCCCTGTGAACTTAAAAATGAGAAACGCCATGACTAAAAGGCAGGAATTGCAACTTTTTGAGCCAAATGCAAGCTCTTACTAAAAAAAGCTGCTGACTGTGCATTGCCCAGTCATATTCAGTGATTATAAATTTAATAAACAGATAAATTTCAAATAATTTTTTTTGAGGAAAAAAAATATTTTTTTTTGAGGACTGATACATAGCAATGAGTAAAAGCAGCCATGCAGGAATAAAACGAACAATGCCCTGATTTACAGCTAAGGTCTTGTGTTTTACTGCTAAGTGTGCCTCTTACAGCTCGAAGTAAATCCCTCCCCCCGGGGGGGGGGGTCAAGAAAATAAATGGTTTGAAAATGGATAGATAAGTTTTGGAAGGTAAAATTTGAGGGCTGGTACATAGCTATGAGGAAATAGAGCCAAGCGGGAATAAAATTGAAACGTCATTTCTGGATTTAAATGTTTTGAGATAAATGCAAGCTCTTACTGCACCAGTAGTGAACTTAAAAATGTTCAGTCGGTCTGTAAAAGGGGTCAAGAAATAAAAGCTTGAAAACAAGATAAAAATTTTAAAAATTATTTTGGGGGCTAGCTAGTAAAAAAAGAAAAGAGTACTGTTGGAATCGAACCACGAGTTACCATCTAGTTTATTGTGTGCCACCAGTTGGAATTATATAAGAATTAGCAAAGCAACGGCTCAAAAATGTCTGCATTAGGTTGACAGCACAACGAAACCAGAAAGGAGGGGTTAGAGCAGCAAAGAACAGCATTCATTTAAACCAGTGTGGAGCAGCTATGACAATGGAGTCACTACCAGACAGCGGGAAACATATGCAGACACTGATTTTTATACTGGCACACTGCCAGCATGAAACTGGATGCAAATGTAGACAGTTTGTTGTGGGACGGGAGCGAAAATGTCAGGAAACCAGCAAGAAATACACATGCGGATTCGACCTTCCTGGGAAAACTCTGCTTGGATGCAGTCACTAGTCTGGGCCAGGACCATTTGTACAGTAGGGAGCCTGCATGTACTTGAAAGGTAATATAGTGGAACAACACTCCAGGGAGTAGCAGAAGTGTTCTGGGCCTGTAATAACAGTCCCAAGAGTGAAATGATTTTTTTTCTTCCAAGAGTGAAATGATGGCCCATGTGACTGAAATCAGTGTAAGGTATTTCATTGCACTCAAAGGTTTGTTATTACAGGTGCAGAGCACGGATTTCAGTCACAGGAGCTGTCATTCTGAAACCTGTCATTCCAGGCCTAGAAGACTTCTGCTACTTCCAGGGATCATCATTCCACTCTGGGGAGCTGTCATTCCATTCCCACAACATTCATGCTTCTCCCAGGGGCTGTCATTTCACTCTGAGTACTCTCATTCCAGGTCCTGGGAGTAGCATATATGATATGGGAATGAAATGACAGCCCCCCAGAGTGGTTGGCTCCCATTAAATCAAATGGGCCTTCAAGCCTCTCCCACTGTTCCCAATGGGGAATCTTTTCCTTCATTTAATACATCCTGTAGCAAATAATTCAAATCCTCCCAAGTGTGCAGGAGAAAATGCTGTATGCTGTCAGCATGTTGTGAGGGAGAAGCTGCAGGGAGGGGAGGGGAGAGTGAGGCAGAGAAGGGTAGAAAGGAGATGGCAAGATGGCAACCCCTCCCCCACCATCAGCTGATTCTTCCAGACTCCCTCCTTCATTTCAGTCCCAGAACAGTGCTGCTACTTCCAGGGCCATCATTCCACTTGGGGGTTGTCATTCCAGGCCCAGAGCACTTCTGCTATTCCCAGGGGCTATCCTTCCACTATGGGGGCTGTCATTCCAGTCCTAGAACATTTCTGCTACTCCCAGAGGCTCTTATTCCACTCTGGGACTGTCATTCAAGGTCCCAAAAACTTCTCCTACTGCCAGGGGCTGTCATTCCACTCTAGGACCAGTCCTTCCAGTTACAGAACAGTTCTGCTACTCCCAAAGTCATCATTCCACTCTGGGATCTGGCATGTTCAGTCTGGTATAGTGAAAAGTTGACCAGGCCTGAGACAGCTTGGTGCTCCTTGGTGAAGCTCCAAGACTTGTATACAAAAAAGACTGTTTAAAAACACACACAGACACACTGTACTTTTTAGGATTACCAAAACCTATTACATTCTGAGGTAATTTTAAATTGCTGATCTATGATCAGATCCCGAGGAAATTAATGTTAAAAATTAATGCAAAATCTAGCCATGACTTTTAGCCCTAATAAATTGGGTATTTTTCAACTGGTTCTGTTTAATTTTTTAATGAAGTTGCCTGGCCCATGAGATCTAATTTTTACATTCTAAGTGTGAACAAAATATCATGTGTAACACATCTTTCTCACTTACACAGAATGCCTACTACTCCCACAACCTCTCTCTCTCTCAGGTTCAGGGTTACTGATAGGTCAGGCAGTCACATGTTGCTACCCTTCTTACCTCTTTTCAAATATATAGAGACCCATGACCACTTCACATCCCAGCTCCTCTCTCACACTTATTACAGAGACATCAACAGACAGAGTAGCCTAGCCCCCTTTAATAATTGCCCCTCACTCAGACACTACACAGAGAAGAAGAGAAGAAGAGATTGGATTTATACCCCGCCCATCACTACCCAAAGGTGTCTCAGAGCGGCTTACAAACTCCTTTCCCTTCCCCTCCCCACAACAGACACCCTGTGGGGTGGGTGGGGCTGAGAAAACTCTGACACAAACTGCTATTTTTCAAGGACAGCTGTGCCAGGGCTTGTGACTGACCCAAGGTCACATCAGCAGGTACAAGTGGAGGAGTGGGGAATCAAACCCGGTTCTCCAAGATTAGAGTCCGCACACTTAACCACTACACCAAACTGGCTAATGAAGTTGAACATTGCCCCATCCCATTCACATGCTGCCACCATTTATTCATATCCTAAAACATACTGACTGAGATCTTAGCTTAGGGGGAGGGGGTCTTTCCCTGGAACAACCAGCCCACAGGGTTAAACAAACAAGGAGTTAACTTTTATTTATGGTTTCAACACAACACTGACTAAAGTCTAGAGGTTACATCCTTTCTTTTCAATTTCATTTTTGACTTTTTTTTCCTATTCCTGCGTTTGAGATCCTTTGTTACAAAGTGACTCTTTTCAGCCATATTTAAGCAGCTCTTCTCCACAGTTTCACTCAGCCAGAAAATCTCTGAACTCCATCACTGCTGTCTTCAACAACCTTAACTTCTGTTTTCAACTGTCCCTTTCACTAACATTCCATCAATTCCTATTGGTCGCTCTTAGGCAGAGGTGGAACCTAACGTGTCTGTCATACTGTGCAATCACATTCTTTTCCATGTTGTAACCAAACAATCTCCAGTAACTACCAGTCTTTGCACTGGTTGACTAGTTACAACATATGCTATACTAGAATTGAAAAGTGATTAGTGAAAACCACTTGATGATAGTGTTAGACATGGACCTTTGAGGCTAGGTTTTAAAAATTCATCACTCAGCCTTAATCTAGGCTCACTGTGTAATCTTGACCAAGTCACTATAGTCTTTTATAATGTACCTCTCGGGGTTCTTTTGAGATATTTGTTTATATACTTCATTTGTACCCTGTCTTTCTTCCCAACAGGGACTGAAAGTGGGAAAGGGGCCCCAATTGTACTCTCTTGACCAGGGCCTACAAAAACTGGACCCGGCCCTGCCTGGCAACCTCTTTCTGAGTATGGCTGAATTGCACAGTATGAGCCACAAGGCCAGAGCCAGTTGCATGGTGGGGAATCCACAAGGACTTTGAGGGGTGCCTCAGATTACAATGTAACCACCAGCAGCAGCCTGTTTCCTCTTTCCCTCCTCCTGTTAGTCCCCATATCCTCACCCTCCCTGCTTCCTTCTCTCCTTCCCACTCATCAACCAACCTACATTTTCTCTGTACCCCATCTTTGACTATATTTATTACTTAATCGTTACATTTATACCCCAACTTTCCCCACACTGGGAACAAGGCAGTTTATACAATGCTCTTCCATTTTATCTTTACAACAATCCTTTCAGTTAGATTAGGCTCAGAGTGTATGATTGACCCAAGGTCACCCAGCAAGCATCCCACAGCAGAGTGGGGATTTGAACTGTGTCTCCCAGATCTTAGTCTGAATCTCCAATTCCTACAGTATATTGGTTTTCATGTATCGGCTGCTGGAGAGTAGAAAGTGTGGGTGAATAATGGAACTCATGCAACAAAAGGTTGCTTGGTAGTTGCTACCAGGCCTGGCCTGAATGATTCCTCTATCAAAGGCAGAACAGTCCCTGAAAGAGCCCTGTCCCCTTACTCTGTCTTTTACTGTCAGAAACCAAGGCTTTAACTGGCAATACTGTTGTGGTTGCTTAGCAATGGCCACAGAGAGCAGTAATTTCTTAAAGCTACTGGGGCTGTTTTTGTTACTGTGGGGGGTTAACCCCCGTGTGCTTTTGCTTTTTAGATTTCAGATTTTGCTGCATTCCACCATTTCAGAACTGTTGCATACAGTAATTTGTATGGTACCAATTAACAAGAGCTACAATCATCTAGACCAAGAATGAGTTCAAAATGACACATGTGACATTTTCTATCCTTTTCAAATGTGATAATTGTAAATAAACTCACATATACTTCATGAAGGAGAATATCACTCCTGAGGATAGACCGGGCTGTGTGCACACATTACAAACAGATCAGAGATACTCAAAATAAAGCTACCAATACCAAGTACCAGTTGGCAAATATTAGCTGAGTTTCTGTGAGTATATCTGAGGAAAGGGGGTCTGATGCATCTACTGTGCTTGGTGTAAATGGAGAGTATTGTCAGTAAAGCCCCTGTAATCAGGCCAGCTCAAAGCCCGTTGAAATGAGAGAGGAATAGGGTGGCTCCACAATACAATCAATAATAGCTTGATTTCCTTGATTCCCAAGAAGAGTAACTGCAAAATCAATTTACAATCAAATTGGGGGTGTCTTGCATTTGTGGAAGAAACAACTCTGAGTTCCCAATCAAAATCAGTTATTTCTAATCTCCTTGACAGCTTTTCAGCGTTCAGGTTATTCAAGTGGCTTAAGTTTCATTGGCAAATTAAACCAAGCAAATGTCCATGGAGGGTTTGGGTTAGGGTTTGGGGGTTTTTTTGTTTTTGCCCATTCCTCCAGGCTTTGATGTCCATGTCAAAAAGAGCAGGATACTAAGCAGAGTAAATGACATTTTGACTTCAGCTGACCAGGGCTGAACTGCTGGTGCTAAGGTAGACATTGTCAAGGCACTAGACATGTGTTCTTCATTATTAGAAATATGTACAATGGAAAAACATTATGAGTCCAGCCTTTGTTTTGCTCATCTTATGTATATTATTAAGCTCATGTCTATATCTAAAAGAATGTCCCTGAAGCAAAATCAAAAGATGTTCGGGGGGGGGGGGGGAAAACTATGAGCGTCAGTAGGGTTTAATGGTTAGTTTGGGTTAAGCTCTGGGGGAACTGGAGAACCCAACA
>NW_015165268.1:389392-393097 GCF_001447785.1 Gekko japonicus | reverse complement strand
ACTCTTTCAGCCTAACTTACCTCATGTGTTTGTTGTATGGATAAAATAGGGAAGACCTTGTACATCCTTCTGAGCTCATTGGAGAAAGGGTAAGCTAAAAATGTATGAGACAGGGATGTATTTATTTATGCAAGATTCCTCAGCGTTTTCTGTTTTCCATTAGTCGGTCTTGCAGTTTACAGGAAAACTGATAGAGTGGGCATATACCATTCTTGATCAGGGTTAGGGAATTAAGATTGGCAGATTCTAAGTACTTGTATCCATAATTTTTTAAAAATGGAATCAGACGAAATTGCAAGGGAGGAAAATGATCTATTTGAAAATTTCCTCCAGTAATGTGTGACTCCTTCTGGGGACAAATGAGTGGCTTTTTACTTATCTAGTCCTAAACCTTAGTACACTGACCCCTGGTGATATGCAAACAGAACGTGTTTTGGGTGATTTTGTTTGTTATTATTCCCATTTGTATCTGTTGTTTACTCTACGATTCATTTCATTGTTTTCCAATGAGAAACATATTTACAGCTGTAAATTTTTTGTTTCTCACCGCACTGGATGAAATTCTAAAGGACTGTATTGTACCCTATACTTGTGGGATCCATTCTGTTAAATTCCAGGCACGTAGGAGAAATTATTTCACATGCCAGCACAGGAAAAATGTATTTCTGAATGTATCTTTTACCTTTCACCTAAGAATTTGTCCTTGGCAAGCATTGTTGTACTCACTTGAAGAGTGAGCACAAGGAGGCATTTGGCAACCCCATTTCTATTTAGCTGATTTTCATCACCCCTTCCCAACTTAGCATGGACTCTACCAGGTGAGACACCTCAAGTGTCCTCCTCCCAGACCAGCTTTCCCTGCAGGATGGAAGGCAGGCTGCAGAACAAGGGCATCCCGGCAGCCTGCCTGGATGGATTGAAGGTGGCAGTGCCATGGCATAATAAGGCACGCACTTCCTCTCTTATTCATAACCTCTGTCTGCCAGAGAGTGGTTGCCAGTATATTGGGAGAGAAGGCAGCTGATGTAACTTGCACTGGTTGTTATCCTCCACCAGATCTGTGCCACAGCTGCCTGGGTCCAAACTGTGCCACATCCTCCCAGCCCACTGACATGTGATAGGGGGAAGGGTTGCCAGATCCAGATTGGGAAGCTCCTGGAGATTTGGAGGTGGAGACTGGAGAGGACAGGAACCTCAGTGGAGTACAATGAGAGTCCATCCTCCAAAGCATCCGTGTTCTCCAGGGGAACTGATCTCTGTAGTCTGCTGGAGATGACATGTCATTCCGGGGGATCCCCAAGTCCCACCTGAAGGCTGGCATACTACAGTCTGCCTTGAAGGCAGCAAAGAATGCTTGGGAGGAGGCAGCCCCCTGGTGCTGCTACTGGTCTCTACAATACAAGCCCACACAGGCTTCATGAGAGTAGGAGTGTCACTTCTGTCACTTCTTTTTTTAAAAAAATATTTTATTTATTTAATGTTGTGTTATACAGTCCCTTTAAAAGTGTAGCTGCTTTTAGTACAGATCCAGGTTGCTTCTCACTTTAGCCACCAGAGGGCCCACAATTCACTTTAAAGACAGAGTTTAGGGTTAAGTCACATGACCTAACTTTCCACTGTTCTCCTTCCTGAAGAAAGCATTGATCCCACATCCATCTTTGCCTCTCGTCGCCATCTTTTGGGGATGTTTACATCAGCCGAAAAAGAATGTCAAAGTCAATAAGGTCTGTTTAAACACTCAGCTTTCTTTCAGAAAAAATCTCTGCTACAGTCCATCACCACAATTTGATCCATCCCTCCATCCTTACTTTCGCATTTGCTTAAAACATTGGGAGATAGGGCATCCCCTCCCCCCCTTATAGTAGAGGGACTTCACGTCTAGTCTTTAGTGTCTCATTTCAATAGCAACTCACTCATCAATCCTTGAATCGATCTACCAGGTCCTAAGACGGCCCCTGGGATCACGCCAGGCAGAGAAAATCACTAAACCTCCAAATGCTTGTCCCGATGGTCGCTTCTAATCCTCTCTTTCCTTTCTTATCTTATATGCTAGCCATCTCGTTGGTTTATTTGCATTTTTGAAATATTGCTGTTTTGCATATTCTATATTTTTGGCTATTTTCTGGGTTAGTAATAGATTCATTTGATGCTGTAACATACATTGTTTTTTATTGCATCTATGTTTTTGGTTTTTTTCATTTTCATTTGTTTGTATTGAATCTTGTTTTTTAGGTTCTCATATTTTAACTTTTTTTGTTTCATTTTCCATGCATATTGGTTAATACACCATCCTCTTAGATATGCTTTAAATGCATCCCAGATCGTGTTTATTGAGATTTCTGGTTGAAGGTTGTTCTTAAAAAACTGCTGGATTTCAATTTTGGTTTTTGCAATAAATTCTCTGTCTTTTAGAAGATCAGTATGCATTCTCCACCTTGTTTTCTTTTGTACTGAGTGAAACGATATTAATATTGGATTGTGATCTGCAAATGTCCCTGGCAATATTTCTATTTCTTCCAGTTCTCTTGTCATTGAGACGGATATCCACACCATATCTATTCTAGACCAGGATTTATGTCTATGGGAGTAGAAGGTGTAATCTTTTTTCTCCGGGTTTCTCATTCTCCACACATCTATCATAGTATGTTCTTCTATCGTTTGTAAAAAGTGTTTCGGTAATGTTTTCCCCGTTTTATTTTTCTTTTGCGATCTCCGATCCAGTTTGACATTATAAACTGCATTAGTCTCCTATTATATATATTTCTTCCATTGTGGTGTTGTCTACTATATTTTTTAGCTCTTTAAAAAAAGGTTCTTGGTTTTGATTTGAAGCATAGATGCTAATAACTACTATCTTTTTTCCTTCTCTCATTATTGTAATTTCCACAATCCTTCCATCATCTGATCTATACAATAATTCTAGACTCAAAGATGCCTTTGCGTATATTACCACTCCTCTTTTCTTTTTATTATCTGCTGCGATAAAATGTTCTTCTAACTTCTTGTTCACCAGGGACTTCACATTGTTTTTATCTATGTGTTTCTTGTAGGCAAGTTATTTCTGCCTGAAGTTTTGTTATTTGGTGGTATATTCTTCTCCTTTTTTGTGGGCTGTTTAGTCCATTGATGTTGATTGATAATAGTCTCAAATGTTTAGTTTTCATCAGATGGTTTATTTTCCTCTGTTCTTTCATTTCTTTGCTGATATCTTGTCTTCATTTGCGATGCAGGTATTTTTGCTTACCTCTTCCCTCTTTTCTGTTTAGGTTTTCACCATCTCTCTGACTTTACTACATTTCTGTCATCGTCCCCTTCTTCTTCATCATCATCTCTTTCTTCATCTTCCTCTTCTTCATGTTGCCAGCCTAACTCTTCTCCACATTTATCAAAAAAAAAATTTCAACCTTAAAGATGGAGTCGATCCTTTGTCTTCTCTCTTTATATGTAAATAGTAGTCCTTCTGGGATCAACTATACATTATATCATTCCTTCTTAATAGACTCGCCAACACATTATAGTTCTTTCTTTTCTCCTTCACTCTCCAGGGTGTTTTCTTTTCTCCGCACCTTTTATTACCAACTTGTGTTCATTAGCAGCTCTTAGTATTTTATCTCTGGTTTCTTTTTAAAAATTTTTACATGCACTTATCTCGGTGTCTTATTTCTTTTTGCATACGCCGAGTTTCTCCTGAAAATTGTGTCTATT
>NW_015165268.1:363774-389311 GCF_001447785.1 Gekko japonicus | reverse complement strand
TACTTCTTGCAATTCTTGATCTATACTTTGCACCTCTTCTTCAAGTTTCTTTGTTGCTGATGATACATTTGTTATTGCCACTTTGTTATCTAAAATTTGTTTTTTAATCTCTTCTGTTTCTGTCTTTATTTGATTAGAAATTTCTTCCATTTTTCCCCGTAGGGGTTCAGTTTCCTTCTTCATTATTCCTGGCAGTGTATGTTCAGTATGTTTTTGGAGTGCTAGTGTAATACTCTCTTGAATAAGTGTCGTTAGTTCTTTCGCTGACGTTTGTCCCACATTTGTTTTGGAATGCCCTGTGAGTCCTAGTTGCCCTGGAGATGGTAGTGAGTTTTTCCTTACACTGCCTATATTACTGAATCCTGATGCCATTTTATATTTTGTTACTTTTATTATTTTTTATTAATTATTGCTTGTTAATTGTTTAATTAATTGTTATTATTTTTATAACCTGTATGCTATTTGCTATTTGCTTTTATAGTAACTACAATTGTATATTGTATATTCTGTTACTTCAGTTTGTTTTTGTCCAGCCTTCCTCTTGTATCTATCATTTCTCTCTCTTATCTCTTATTTCCCTGCTCCTATTTTGTAATTAGCAGAAGCTATTTCTTTATCTAGCTATCTGACTGTCTGTTTTCTCTTTTCTTCTCTGTTGCTATCGCTATTTCACTTTCACTTCAGTTATTTCAATTGTTTCCCTTTTATTTTCTATTATTTCCTATTATTGCAATGTCCCTTTAAATGTCTCTCTTTAGCTCCTTTGCCTCTGTTTCTTGTTTGTTTCTTTAATGCCCACTTTTCTGTCTCTTTTCTGTTTCGCCACTTCTAGTCGCTGTTGCTGTTTCGTCCCACCTCTTATGTCTTCGTTCTGTTTGTCTCAGCCCAGCCTCCATCTGTCTCCTCCCCTACTTCGTTCTGCATCGTCACTCCTTGCTTTACTTCTGCCTTTACCCCATCACGTCATTCGATCTCCTCTCTCCCATCCTTAAAGGTGTCGTGCGATCTTCAGCTGGAACAAAAGGGAAGGAAACAGAGTACAGAATCAAGCGGTAGCTTTATCTACTTATGTTTCCTCTTTTAAGTTTAAATCCTTCTTAGCCTTTCTCCTTTTGTGGGGTTTTTTTTGGCCTTTCTTTTTTGAGTTTACTTTCTAATGCCGTTTTTTACTTCCATCTTGCTATTTCTATCTTTTTATTAGGCTTTACTTTCCTCACTTCTCTTGTTTGTTATCTCAATCTTTTTTTCTCTGTTATTTCTTTTTTCTTTTTCTCTTCCCCCCCTGAAGTTTTTTATCATTACTTAGCTTTGTATAGCTGAGTTTGTTGTTGCTATGGAGTTCCAATTTTGCCTCCACTAGGCTCTGCTGGGCTTGGCTTTTCCTCGCACACACAGCGTGTGCGTTGGGCGTTTTTGCAATTTTCTGCCTTGAGATGAACCTAATAAGCCAGTAGAGTTGCCACCCTTACTGGTAAAGTTTGAAAAGTCTCTTGCCTTTTCTCTCCCTCTGAGAAAGAGTTTGGGTCTGTTGTTTTGACCTAGGAAAAATCCAAGGAATAGCAGAACGCTCAGAGCGATCTCTGCGTGCATCTGCTCTCGTCAAGCCCGGAACCAGGAGTCCTGGCAGGGGAGACAGCTTGATCACTTCTGTCACTTCTGAGCTCCAAGATGGGCTGCAGAATAGCCTGCCTTGGAGTCCACACAGGTGGAAGCACAATCTGCTTACTTCTGCTATCACTGCCAGGCTCAAAAACTTGGAATTCATGGAGGGCAGCAGTAAAGATGGGCACTTGGGGGAGCCAAATAAGTTCGGTCAGCCCTACTTATGTTGCTACTACCCAGCAGCCAAAATGGGCTTCATAAGAAACACTTATGCAGCCCATTTGGTTGGTTTGTTTATTTCTTATCGGGGTCAATTTAGCTTCCTATTCTGCCTTCCCAATCAAATGACCACAAGTTAAAAATATGCTGTATGTTCTTAGATTTGCATTTTCATCTATGAGCAGTGGACAAACCAACATCTTTTCACCAATTAGGCTTCTATTCACAGAGGTCAATGAATCTGACATATCATTAACCATGTTTTGAAGAATATGTAGATCATTCTCCAAGGAGCAATTTATCAGTATTACTGCACTTTGGTCCAGAAAGAAACTTCATTAAACATTCATTTTTGTTCATGAAAAGCAGCAACAAACATTAGAAAAGTTCTTATGTGTTTTCTGGGGTTTTCCCCTCCTGTAGTAATACTAAATAGCTGAGAACAAGGCAGTTTACTCTTGCAATAGCCACATAGTCTACAACCAATGGTACAGAAAGACCCCTCCCCCCAAAAAATAAAGCAAGAGCAAGTAAACCACCCAACCTATTTTATAAAGGTGGCTGACATACCTTTATTTTAAAAGGTACAAATATCTATGGTATGCACTTCAGGACACATCCAGAGCAGATGTCACATCTCTTATGCATGGTTACATAAAGATGGGTAGCCATGTTAGTCTGTCTATAGCGGTAGAAAAGAGTATGAGTCTAGTAGCACCTTAAAGACTAACAAAATTTGTGGCAGGGCAGGAGCTTTCGTGAGTCACTTCTCACTTCTTCAGATACAGCTAGAATACATCACGCTATATCTGAAGAAATGAGCAGTGACTCATGAAAATTCATACCCTGCCCCCAAATTTTGTTGGTCTTTAAGGTGGTATTGGACTCTTGCTTTTTTTCCATGATAGTGTTGATAAGTAGGCTGGACTTTATGTCATTAGAGTCCCCAAACCTTGCCTTCCACAGGTTCTACCCCCAAATCTCCAGGAATTCAGTGTTAGCAAGCCTAGTGTTTTCAACAGATTTAACTTCAGATGCTTTGACAAAGGAAGTAAACGCTGGAAAATGACAACCCAGCTTTAAAGAAGTTAGCAAGGCACTTCCTGTTTGCAAAAACACTCAGAGTGGTGTGACTGACAGGAGGCTGTCCTGCCCCTGAAGGGGAGAACAGCCATCCACCTGAGCCTATGGGAGTGCTGCTCTAGCATCCAATCACCTTTCAGAGGGGGGATGAAATGTTGGAGGGAAGCACAGCAGGGGGAGTTTAGGCCTGTGTCAGGGAGAGTGCAGTGATCCTCTGGGTCTGCCTCAGTAACACAACAGCAATGTTCCCTCTAAGCTGTGGAGCCCTGTGAGCAAAAATTCTACTTTGTGAGCTACTGGCATTTAAGTTGTGAGTGAGCAGTTTGGCTACTGCATAAATGAGTCTGCTCTAGAGCCATCCTTCCTGAGTGAAGACAAAAATGTGTGAGCTGGAGGCTAAAAAACTGTGAGCTAGCTCACACTAACTCAGCTTAGAGGGAACATTGCACAGCAGACAGGGCAAAGGATAGAGGTAAAGTGGTTTAGCTCTACCTCTGGGAGAAAACAGAGTACCCAACTGTTAGGCTTATCTCTGGTAATGAGCAGATCTTATACCATTTAGTCTGACTCTTAGGAAAGGGCAGGCAGGTGCAGGTAAAATCCTGCATGTGTGAGAGGTTCCAACCTAGTGGCTAATCAGTAAAAGCCTGTTTATGCCTGAAAGCATAAAAGAAAATTCAGATCACACTCTGAAGCCATAACTAGTTTAAATTTATGTGCTTCAGCTGGGTTTCTCCTCTCACTATCTGGAGACCTGACCTGTGCTGCTGATCTGTTCCTTGAAGCCAGCCTGTAAATAAATAAATAAATAAATCAGTGGTGTTTTTAATATACAATTCCTGCCTCAGTGATCTTCGTATTTTACTTGTGCATCACAAAAGGTATCTCATGGCAGTGAACCCAAAGCCTAGACACTTGCTTCCTTAAGAACATCCAGTAATTGAGGAGAAGGTTTACAATTGAAAACAAACCTAGTTTCCCAAAATATTAGGAGGCAGTGTGGGTCCCCACAGTTGGTAGAAAAGACCTGTCACAAGTGGATTGGCCCTTTGACTTACTTGGAATTTCCTGAGGGGCCTTTGTGCTGGAGGGTTCCTGGCAGCCAGAAGGAAGCCAAGCTCTAGTGATGTTAGCAGTGTTGTGGGGGCTGCTTGCTTTGGATCCAACCAATAGCAGTGGTTACAGATCTATATCTCATCCATAGCCTTCTCCTGTGTTATCACCCCCCCAACAGATAAAACTGAAGCAGTTTTGTGGTGGTATATCACAGGGGTCACTCACCGTAAACCACACAGTGGCAGCAAGAACAGTATGTTCCTTCTTCTTATGTTATTGCTGGTTTTTCTGATGTGAATAGCTACAGTACAGTTGCCTCCATTTTAGCATTCCAATACCATCAAGTTGCAACTGACTTACGTTGACCCCAGAAATAGGTTTTCAAGGGACACAAGTGGATTGGCCCTTTGACTTACTTGGAATTTCCTGAGGGGCCTTTGTGCTGGAGGGTTCCTGGCAGCCAGAAGGAAGCCAAGCTCTAGTGATGTTAGCAGTGTTGTGGGGGCTGCTTGCTTTGGATCCAACCAATAGCAGTGGTTACAGATCTATATCTCATCCATAGCCTTCTCCTGTGTTATCACCCCCCCCCCAACAGATAAAACTGAAGCAGTTTTGTGGTGGTATATCACAGGGGTCACTCACCGTAAACCACACAGTGGCAGCAAGAACAGTATGTTCCTTCTTCTTATGTTATTGCTGGTTTTTCTGATGTGAATAGCTACAGTACAGTTGCCTCCATTTTAGCATTCCAATACCATCAATTTGCAACTGTTCTACCAAGTTGCAACTAACTTATGTTGACCCCAGAAATAGGTTTTCAAGGGAAGAGAATAACAGAGATGGCTTGCCATTGCCTTCCTATGCATTGGTGGTCTCCAATTGGTGGTCTTCCATTCAAGTACCAACCCTGCTTAGCTTCTGAGTCTCTGAGACCTGATGAAATTGGGCTATACCATGCCATTCCATATCCCTCAGTATCCCAATCCACCCCTGAAAGTAGATGGGCACAGAAAAGGGATGGGCACAGAAAATAGAGATGGTCCCTGGTAAACTGGGTAAACAGTTCTGATAAACAGGAACAGTTGAACATACATTAGGTTCTAGGCTTAATCAGAATCTGTTACACCTCTGTTGAGTGGTTGTGTACTTTCTTTTTCTTAATCCATTGTTACCTGTAACCAACTGAACAGGATTAACCCACTCAGTCCAGTCCAGGAATGCGAGGGAACCCTGCACTTTCAGCACATTAAACAACAAACCATGAGGTAGTCTATACCCTCTCTGGTTTTCAGAACAATTTGCCACCAGAATCTCTTTCAATAGTCCCTGCCTTTCCTAAGGGAAGAGATTCAAGCCCTTAGTTGGCATCTGGGGTTTACACATCAGCAGCTCTACTCAGAGATGCACACTTTACCGTTAATAAAGGTAGCTTAAGTGGTCAGCGTTAGACACAAGATTTAGCCTTGGAGTTCAATTACACATCAGAAATGATTAGAAATAAGAATGATCTTTATTCAGTACAGAGCATAGCAGCCAGACTATTAGGATACAAAAATAACAAAGGCTATTGCTATTTGCCTTAACTACACATTAAGCATCATAGTTACCAATTGAAGTTCAATAGTCCATACAGGTCCATGGTATATCAGTCCAAGTAAGCACCAAGGGATTTTGAAGAGTAATCCTATCTTGCACAAGCATGTGATCCGATTCACAAAGCAGCTCTTTGTTTCCCAAAATACAGCATTTCTGGTGCAATAAACAGACAATGGCAAGAGGAGAGAAGAGAGCAAGAGAGCCCACTCCCATAGAGTTCAATGGAATTATACCCCAATACTAGTCATATTCAGCTCTGGCCATTCAGCCAATCATGAGCAGCAGGGGTGTGTGGCCAATTGTTGGTTGCCATAGCCGCATGTGGGGATAGGCTAGAAGTTTGGAGGCCCTGCCTGCAGTCAGGTGACCCAATCTCTAGCTTTCTTCATTGCATATGTGACAAAACTCATGTGAGGCCTAGTGTGGAGCCTTACAGTCTAGCTTTTAGCATACAGGTGTGAAGGAATGTGGGTTATAAAGTTGTTCAGGCCATCTGGCCTCACCATTTGGCTAGCAACAGGAAATAAGGCACAGCCTGTCATCAGAATGTAATCACAGGAGAAGGCAGGAGACTTTTAGAAATCAATATTTCTATACACCAACTTAAATAACTGCTTGTCAGGAAACCAAAGTCTGGGTCCCTCTGAGCCATTGTGTCCCAGGCTAGTAAGCAGTGCTCACACTTGTGGGTCTCCGAGGTTAAATGTGCACAAGAAGACCAAAACCTTTAGAAAAATACATACAGGTTTATAGAGAAAATAAATTTAAAAGTATGACTAGGCAACACGGTCTCTAGAGTTAATTAGCAAAAACACAACAAAAGCTACCTTTTTCTTTTTTACACTTTAGTACTGAGCATTGACTTGTGTACCATTCAAAACTGCAGAGTCCAGACTAGAAGCTTATGCATCTGTTAGTGTAGTGTCACCCTTATCTAAGGCCCAATTATAGTTTCTTTCTCTCTGACATCAGGTGGTCTTTGGAATCAAATCAGAATGCTCATTCACTGGAGCCCTCCAAGAGATGATGCAACTTGCTCCTGGCTCCCCCTTCCCATCTAGTTACTGAACTGAGCACAGGTTTTTCACTTAGCCAATTACCACATTCTGGTATCAGACGCTGAAAGATACAGATAGTATCTGTGAGAAAGGCTAATAACAAACACCTACAAGCTGAAGCAGACCAACTATTATTCATGTTAACCCTTAGTAAAACTATGGTGCTTTGCCTCATGCCACTACTTTAATGTGTGGCTGTCTCTAATGAATAACTGAATAGTAGGAATTTGTGTGCAACAGGCACATCATGAGTTCTGAGAAATACACAACCATAGTATGTGTTGTTGCCAAAACCCTGCTGTCCCCTAGAAGTCTGTCATTCAGATATGAGAGCCAAAACACCTGGCTCTTGCAAACCGTTTGGCTGAATCCCCCCAGTTTTACTACTGTGTCCATAATAATGTTTGGCATTGCAATCGCTTGCAAAGAAACAGATCCCTAAGAGGGAAAAAAGAGAGAGTTATAGCTCTAGTCTGAGCACCAAAGCAGAGATTTGTGATTTAAAGGACTATAACATAGCGTATTGAGAATTAGAGTACTGTTCATGCTGTGGATTGGGACAGTTAAAGAAAGAGAGTAAACATAATTAATTGCTGTCTTTTACTCTCTGTTTAGTACTATATTTCACTTTCCATTTGTGACTATAAAGCAATTCCCTTTACAGCTTAATTTTGCTTCCTTTATGTCTCCACTTTGAAATTATTTAGGCAGCTGAGGGCATGACAGACCACTTATTTGTGTGAATAACTTGCAGATTGCTGTTTATCAACAGATCATTTGGGGGTTCCTCCTGTAGTGGTCAGATGCAACATTTGGACAATTCACTTCTGTCAGGTTTATCGTGATATCCTAAATTGTGATTTGTCTTTGCTAGCTGTTGCCCTGGTATCTGTTACATGATGAAGCCTCCAGAGAATATGTTCAGCATGACCAATCTGCAATCAGTTTAAACAGGAAAATGTGGGCCACTATAGATTGACTGGGGAAGGTCCAATTCTATAGCAATTATTCTGTTTTATATAATCCCAGAAAGATTTAGCATAGTTAACATGGTGCTAAATTGCAACTTTTTACTCTGTATATGTGCGTGTTGTGTGCATTTTTGACATATCTATCGCAAACTTTGAAAGTTGTACATGGTCATACAAAGGCCCTTTCTAGTGCTGAATGGATTTTTTAAAATCAGACATTAATAGAAACTACAGCTGCTAGATTTGCCCCAGTGTTCCCCACTAAATAGTAGGATCACATAATAGCTGCCGTCCTCACTCCAGTTTAATGGAATTATATGAAATTTTGAGGAAAGTTGGAAAATTCCAATAGTGGGATAGAATTGGGTTTGACAGTGCTGAAATTATTGGCTCCAACTCGAATCCAATGAGGAAAAACACTCAGCATAATTTAGCATAATTCATGAGATGAGGGAGCAAAGCAAGAGAGGAAGGCAAATTCTAAGCCTCAATCATGTGACAATAGCAGCAATTGGAAGGAACAGAAAAAAGAAATGCCTGCAAGTATCCAGGAGTAACAGTGGTCACTGCTAGCCCAGCTGTTAGTGACAAGCCAGGGGCCTGAAAGTGATAAGAACATTTGAACATCTTTCTAATAATATGACCAAAGGAGATTGCTTTATCCCTTAAAATACCCACACTATATAACCCCTCTGTGTATATGTGTATGTAGGATTATTCAAATATTAACAGAATCATCTAGGTCAGGGGTGTCAGACTCATTAGTTATGAGGGCTGGGTCTGACATAAATGAGACCTTGTTGGGCTGGGCCATGTGTGTCATAAAATGTAATGCCCGGCAGCAGAGATATAAAGTTTATAAAGAACACAAAAACAATTACTTTTTTAAAACTTTAAATAGAATACGCTTCAAACATTAGTACTCTTGCAATATTTTGTTTATTTAACAGTCTTGGATAACTGACACCTCTTGCTCTGAATTATTGCATCAAAATTTCTGTGATGTAGCAATCTCAAGTATGCTGTTCAGGTGCGTATCTGTAACCCACAACCCTACTTTTGATTTGTTGACATTCATTACAGAAATCTCATGTTCAGTGTTCTGAGCCTAGGACCCAGGGGAAAACATGAAATGTCTGGACATTGTGAACTTTTGTACATAAATTGCTTTGTGTGCTGATTAAGAACATGAAAGGGCATCCTGACAGTCTGTTTGTCTACAAGACTATAGTCTTCCCCAGAGAACCACAACTCCTATGAGGCAGTGTGAAACTAGAGAGACAGCCATGTATAGTGGTCAGTATCAGCCTACTATCTGGGAAGTATAGGTTCAAAATCCCCGGTCTACAAAGGAAATGCGCAGGGTGAACTTGGGCTAGACACACACTCTCAGCTAGGGATGTGCATTCGTCTGAACCGAATGCACCCCCGAAAATGGCCCATTCAGGCCCCTTTCGGGCTGCTGCTGGCCAATTCAGATTCTCTAATCTGAATCAGCTTGCCGCTGAATTGCCGCCAAAATTTGGCAGCAATTTGGCCCCATTATATCCTATGGGCCATTGAAGTAAATGGCAAAAGCATAGGGTATATTCTGGGGGCTGGAGGGGAGGGGGTTTGAGGGAGAGGCTTCAAACTCTTGGGGTAGCTGCAGAAGCCTCTTCCCAAAATATCCACCAAGATTCAAGAACATTGGACCAGGGGGTCCAATTCTACGGGGCCCCAAACCCCTCCATTGTTCTCTATGGCAGAAAAAAGAATTACTTTTTTCTCACGGTGCTGTTAGTGGTTCTGGGAGGGAGGGAGTTTGAGGAAGAGGCTCCATATTTTTAGGGTAGCTTTGGGAGCCTCTCCCCACATAAACCCCCATGTCCCAAAGCAATTGGACCAGTGGGCCCAATTCTATGGGCATCCAAACAGGTCACCCCCATTACCTCCATTGTTACCAATGGGGAAACCCAGCCAGCAACACTTAAGACAGGCAAACAGGCAGCACCCAGCAGTCAGACTCTCCCAGAGAATCTCAGGGAAAGTGAACTGTCTTGGGAGGTGCTTGTTTGCCATGAGAACAAGCGGCTGTTAGCCCAGCCGTTTTATATTGGGCTATTTCTGGACTATGTTATATCAATACAGCTTGATGGAGAGGGCTAATAAAGAAACTGTGTAATAAAAGGTCACGTTGAGGGTGCCCAGTGAGGAAGCAATGCCAGCTGAAGATGTTGATCTGCTGACCCGATATCGCTCCAGAGGTGCTCCCCGTGTCTCTCGCTTATCATGTGTACGCAAACACAGGTTTTACAGCAAACACAGGAAAACTCATTAAGTAGCCCAGACTCCCGGTTTCCATATGAGAGGCTTATCCAGAACTCACCCCTCCACCAGACGGCAAAGACTTTCTATTCCACATGGAGAATTCAGCCGGTCACCGATCCCCTTCGCCTACGCCCTCTGCCTGTCTGCTTTTTCCCTTACGCCCAGCTTTCTGTACCCAAACTCTTGCCTCGCTTTACGCTCTAGTCTACAGCTAGAGTGCTACACGTGTTCTCAGCCGGTCTGATTACACACGCTTTCCCAATTTATATTTTCCTCCCCACCCTAATACCTCCCACTGGAAGATTTAAGAGCTGCGCATCGCCTGAGGTAAATATCACCCACCAACAAAACCCTGCTAATGCGAATGTCCTATCCCAAATCTCTCTGTTTTTACTTAGTTCTTGTATGTGTGTATGTAATTGCGTGCCTTGAGTGATACTTAGTAAACAAAAGAGGATTTTATTTCTGTCTCTGTCTCTTCATTGGAAGCGTATTGGAGCAGCCCATCCTCTGTATACAATTGACTTGCATGCATGCCACAGTGCCACACAGAAACCCCAAAAGACCAATGGGGGGGGGAGGCCAGTTTCAGCCAATTGCTGCATGCCAGTGCAGCCTGCAAGGTTGGTGGTGTTGCTTTGCACACCACCTTCCTTGCTTGGGAGGGGGGAGAGAGAGTCAACTCTACCCAACTCTATCCTGGCCTGACCTGCTGCATCCCCGGACTTCTGGTCGCACCATCAATTTACAAAGGGCAGGACCTGTATAAATGTTGTTCCTGTTGGTCTTTTGGGGGTTCTGTGTGGCACTGTGGCATGCTTGCACTGCCACAGTGCCACTTGTTCTGGGCAAATCGGCCATTTTTTTTTTGCACACCCCTACTCTCAGCCTAATCGATCCCACTGGCTTGTTGTTATTCCTCATCTAAATAGTTCATATTGCTTTCCTTTGTTTCACATTGTTTCACATTGCCAGTTTGGTGCAATGATTAAGTATGCAGACTCTAATCTGGGAGAACTGGGTTTGATTCCCCACTCCTCCACTTGCAGCTGCTGGATGACCTTGAGCAAGCCATAGTTATGTTGGAGCCATTCTGAAAGCAATTCGCAAAAGAGCTCTCTCAGCCCCACGTATATCACAGGGTGTCTGTTGTGGGGAGGGGGAGGGGAAGGGAAAGGAGTTTGTAAGCCACTCTGAGACTCTGAGTGAAGGGCGGGATATAAATCCAATCTCCTCCTCCTCCTCCTCCTCCTCCTCTTCTTCCTGAGAAAGACTGGATCATGAGGGCATGAATACAGTGAAAAGGGGGAGGGAACCCAGTTGCACCCAGGAGAGCTCTGCCATAATGAACCCAACAAAACACACAAACACACACAGCATAACAACCTCAACAAAATACACACACACTGTAGCAAGGCACATAAAAGTTCATTGAATAACATTTTATTGGTCTTAAAGATGCTTTGTATTTCTTGCATTGTATTTCTTCCATGTGATTGAGGCAGCTGAGCAAAGCAAGGCAGGAGGAAGGGGATGAGCTTCAGCCAACAGAGGGGAAGAAAGGCTTGCCTTTGTCTCCTGTGCAATTGAGGCAGCCTGGCCAGGAAACAAGCTTTGGCTTGTTCCCTCCCTCCCCCTGGAAGGAGGAGAGGGAGGAGCCTCAGCCAGTGCAGGAAACAGAAGCTTGCCTATCTATCTCTCCTGTGTCTGGTAAATCAAGCTGCAATGTAGCAGCAGAACTGGAGAAAGAAGCAGGAGACAACCAGTTCCTTATGGGCCAGATGAGAGCCCTCTGAGGACCTGATCTGGCCTACAGGCCACATGGTTGACATCCCTGATCTAGGTCATATGGGTGGTAGGGAATCTTGGTCTGACAGTTATTTTGGTACCTAGCACGCCGCCATAAACCGGAAGTCAGTATTTTCTTTTCTTACCAACTATCACACTTTCAGGCTTTGAGATGGCTTTCTGATTCTGCATAAGCATGGTTTTTGTGTTTGTGTGAGATGTTTTAATTATCTGATTTCTACCTGCTAGGCAGAGGCAAAGGGCATTTTCACACATGCTGAATAATGCACTTTCAGTCCACTTTCAAGGCACTTTAGTGATCATTTACAACTGAATTTTGCCATTTTACTGAGTAAAATCCAATGCAAACTGCATTGAAAATGGAAGTGGAAGTGCCCAAAGACTGTGCTTGAATAAATAGGGCAGGGAAAGAAGAAGAGCCTATGTACCATAGGTAGTTCATTTGATTTTCAGACTTTGGATTATGAATAAATCACCAGTGCGATCATGTGAGCTGCTCAACTAAACAACAAACAGGTATTGCAAACAAGGCAAGTTCAGTTTTTGAATGTCTGTTTTGCAAACATTGAACCATACTGCACATAAGGCTCCTATCTCTATAACTGTAAGGAATGATAGGAGGAGGAGGAGGAGATTGGATTTGTACCCCACCCTTTACTACCTGAAGGAGTCTCAGAGTGGCTTACAATCCCCTTTCCCTTCCCCTCTCCACAACAGACACCCTGTGAGGTAGGTGGGGCTGAGAGAGCTCTGAGAGAACTGCTCGTGTGATAACATCTCTGTGTGATAACATCTCTCCCAGATTAGAGTCCACACACCTAACCACAACACCAAACTGGCTCTCTCATATCCACTTAAGAAATGTGTTTGAGAGATTAGTGATAATGAAGTATCAGATCATCTTTGTGATAATGTTTGAGAGATTAGTGATAATGAAGTATCAGATCATCTTTAAGGGAGCGGTGGCGCAGGCTGTAAAAAGGCTGCAGTAAAAGTAAAAGCTATCACTGAACAGCCATTAGGCTGTTCAAGTCCCACCGCGGCCGGGGTGAGCTCCCGGCCCCTGTCCCAGCTTCCGCCTACCCAGCGGTTCGAAAGCCCTAGGGCAAGTAGATAAATGGGTACCTGCTCTTAGAGAGTGGGGGGCACCCTCCTTCAGCGGGTTGTGTGTGGCGGCATCCGAGCGGAGTAGCGGGTGACGAGCGGCAATGCGGAGACAACATGGCAGCGGTCCGGAGCCAGGAGACAAGCAACCCAGGTGGCAAAGTGGCCAGGAGGCGTGACGGCGCAGCAGCGCAGCACGGGCGGAGCCAATGAGGACAGAAGCCAGTGCGGCAGCTGTGCGCAGCCACGCACCTGAGGGCCCATGTCAGAAGGAGTTGCTGCCAGAGAGGGATCTCACCGAGACATCATCGCCCTGGAATGAACCCGCCCTGGAATGAACCCACCACGAAGAAGAAAAAAGGCGGAAAAAATGAATAACAGCTAGCAAACACACCCTGCTCAGGTATGGGAGAGAACTGCTGATCTGAAATCTTGCAGATGTCTTTACTGTATTTAATATCATTGGAAGGACATCTGTTTTGATGAAGTAGGGCTGGCAAGAGATTTTGACAGTGTTGTCTAGAGATGGTAGAGATTTAGGGAAATGTGATGTTCTAGAAACTTCATTACAATCTCTACCATAGAGATTGGGGTAATTCCTAGAATGACAGACAATGGGTGGAGGGTCAATGAATGTGATGTTACTTCTGGGTGATATTTCAGGTATCCCCCCAGTCTCTATAGTAAAGACCATAGAGATTAGGAGAAACACCTAGAATGTCACCATCAACACCATGGAGGATTTTATCAACCTCTCTTTAAATTATCAGGTGTGGGAGACTGAGAGCAGGAGTGGGAAATTGCCTGTTTACCCATGGGCAAATGGTAAACCTATTGCAGGAGTCCAACTGACTGTAAGTAAAGAAGGAGGGTCTGTATGTAAACGAAGTCAAATGAATAGGCAAGGAATGATAACCCATTTCTCCCAGTGGACCTTTGCTGCTTGAAGTATGTTCTCTTCTGGTCAGAATCTGATATGGAAAATCAGCTAGGATGGGAAAGAAATGTTGAAAAAATTGAAAAAACACAGTACAATATGGTGTGTGAGGAACCACCAAGCATAGGCTCCATTTTTTATATAAACCATCCCCACTATCAATCTGAGTCAGGAAGAAAGAGTCCACTCCCATGGCTATGCCTCCCTGTGCCCACTCTGCAAGTGAGAATTTTCATTGCCTATAGGACTGTGACATTTCCCTACCTACCTGCAACCTGGGAAAGAGGATTCCTTAAGTGAGAGAGAGAATTCCTGAGAATTTTATCCCAAGTGGGTAAGTGGGTGGGAACATCTGGAAATATGATTTCCATTGAATCTACAGAAATTAATGGTTGGATTGTCTTTTTAGAGTAACTTTACTTGTAACACTCAAAAACCTTCAAGCTTTTGAGACAACATTCTGAACACAGATTCTGAAGATTTTTGAAATGTCTACATTTGTCTTCATGATATCTCCTAAATTTAGATTCTGAAATTTTAAATGTGTAATGTAGAGTGCCATATCATCACAGCACCAAAGTTCAAAATACTTATTTAAATGATCTATTGTTTAGCAATGATTTATTTTATCTTCTTAAATTCCATAGTATTCAACTTTTGGTTTCAAGGAATATGTACCTTTCAGCACTTCATATTTACAAGACAGAAAAACACTATCCATATGTAGCAACAAGAAAAAACATCTGGAAACACCACTGGAGTAGAAAAGGGGTTTTGCTTATTTCTGGCACAAAGAACTTCTCCTGGAAGCTTTTCAGAGAGGGAACCATAGTCTGTAGGAAATTAAGTTAGACAGCTGGCATTGACCAAGGGACTGATCTCAGTGGCTGCCAAGCCAGTACATTGTGGTAAATGAGAAGCAATTCTCAGTGGTCTCTTCCTCATTAAATAAAGTTGTGAATGGATAGGTTTCTCTTCTTATCATCTGTCACCATAAAAGAAGCACAAACCTTTAGAAGAGAAAGTCATTTTGGGACCTGCTTGTCACAGTCTACTATACTGCAATAGCTAAGAGATGGAGTCATGAATGGAGAAATCCTTGTTTCAAATGTTGTCCATGCCAAGAGCTTGCTTATTGGCCTTAGCTATCTCTCAGCCTTTTCACAGCATATGGAGATAATAATAGGCAATATGGGGGCAATTTTAATCATTTTCTAAAATTGTTCTTATTGTGTTTATTATTATGTATTTGTTTCCATTATTACATTTGCCATTTCCATTTAATGAGAAAGCACAGCACTCACTTCTTCCTCCTCCTTCCTCCTGCCAAATATGCCAGTTACTCTGATGACTATGTTTTCCAGGCTGCACAAGGGCATGACATCTCAGACACACTGACCTACCATCTAAGTCTCTGGAGGAAGAAGGGTGAAGATGGTTCTCTTCCCACACAACTGCTTGTTCATTGGCCATGTACCACTGCCATTGTAAGCATAGAGATAGGTGACAAGGGTAAGCAGGAAGAAGAGGAGAAACAGAAGGATGAGGGAAATAGATTAATGATTTAATAGCACATTCATTGGCTGTTTTTTTGTCCTCCTTTTCATTGCCAAAAGGAATAAAAGAATAAGCTTTTTCAGCCCTCCCCTTTGATAAAGAATGAATATGCTCTAAATAAGACTGATCTTCATTATACGTTTTTAAAAATATATATAATGGCAATGGATATAATGTATGTTTTGTGTATTGGGCATTCTAAAGCACTTTGGATATTATATATCAATATAATTTCCAGATTGTGCAACAGAAGGAACACAACACTCTGAACCTAGGATTCTTTTTTCTCCCTTCAGAAAAATCTGCAGTATCAGTCTTAATTCTTTCTGACATAGCAGCCATGCTTGCAAGATAGTCCTTGTCTAGCCATACAAAAGAGCTGGCTTTCATTTTCCTTCATGGATCTTAATCAAGCTGCTTGCATGAACTAAAACAAGTTGAAAGGCTGGCTGAGAGACAGATTTTCTTTCTCAAGATAACACCATCCTACCAAAGATAACAGAACTCCAGCTCCTTATTTCAGTGAACTACATAGACCTGTAGTTAAATGTATCTTTCTTTGTTCCTTTCTTTTTTCTCCTGCCCTATCCCAAGGGCAAGCCATGTAACGACAACTTTAAAGCACAATGCAAGAGTGGAACTGCTCTGTCCTGTAAGGCTCCAAAGTTGCAGAGTAATGAACCCTTTCCTCTGCTGTGATAGCCCTTTAGCCCTATGTACAAAGCTAGAAGAATGAGAAGTAATTGAACACAGGGCAGTTTCTTTTATTCTTGTAGACAAGGGGTTCAACCAGCAACGTACAACTGCTACCAGTGGCAAGTTGCCATGTGCTTTATTTGGTACCTTAGTACACAACTGAATGAGTGGGAATTGTTGCTATAAACACTACCCTATCATAGGGTTTACAGTCCCCAGTTAGGGGCAGGGGATCCCCTGGTTTGGAGACCCTCCCTCCAGGGCTATCAGGAACTGTGGGAAATAACTCTGCCCACAGTTCCACAGGGGCCACTCTGTTTAAGATAGTGCATGGTTATGAGACGGGCCCCTCCCCACGATGGTGTCTGGCCCAGCGGGACCTGGGGACTTGAACACTTGGTGGTCTGCATTGGTTCAACAATGGTCCTTGATTCAAAAAGCCTTGGTTAAAGTGAAAGAGGATTATAAAACCCTGGCTGATGAGGGCAGGTCACCCAAGTGGGTGTCCACTAAGAACTTGGGGTTGCAACCTGGAAAAAATCTTGGATGGAAATATGTGGGCCTTTTTAAAGTTCATTAAGAAGGTAGCTGTTGAATAGGACTTGCCCAGGAACTTACATCACATTCAACCTGTTTTCCATTTTAGTCTGCTGAAGAAGGATCCTGGATCCCTGATGTGGAGACCCCTTTACCTCCTCTGAGGGTGGATGGGGAACTCCACCAGGTGGTGGAAGACATCTTGGACTCTAAAATCAAGTGGGGCTGTTTACACTATTTGATCAAATGGTGTGACTTTGATCCTAGCCATAATGAATCGGTTCCAGAAAATCATGTGTGGGCCAAGCAATTAGTCCATGCTTTACATAAGAAATATCCTCACAAACCTGGAGGCTGAGGGGAGGCCTGGGGGGGGGGCAAAATGTCAAGTTTGGGCCTCGCTTGCCATAGAATGGTGTTCAGGCAAACTCCTGGTCTCTTGTGTTAGGGGTTAACTGCTTTCTTTCACTGTTTTATCTCCCATGTCATTTATCTTCTCTGCTAGGATGGGAGGCAGAATGAATGCTGGGGTGAATGTGTGCTTGAACTTGCGTAGCACATACGGAACCCTGGGAAGCACATGATCTCAGCTTCTCGCCTGACCTTGGGATGTAACCATTAGTTTGCAGGTGTTGAGCCGGCCCAGAGGGTAGGCCAAGAGATTTGGCGGGCTGAGTGCAAACATTGTTTGGGTGGTTTGCATACAAAGGCTGTCCTGCTTTTAGTATAGGGTTGGACCTGGCATCCAGTGGCCAGTTCTGACACAGAATTGGTCTATGCTTGGAATCTCTTTACCTCCCAATAAACAAATCTTGCTGCAACAAGAGTGTTGTGAGAGTGATTGAGTCCAGGACTTGACAAGAATAGTCTACTCTGACTGGCAGCCTCTCCACAAATTCTTAGTCCAAGGTCTTTACCGTCCCTGCTTCCTGAGATCCTTTGGTGGGAAAACCATCCTTGGCCTTTGACATGTCCTTCACTGAGGGCTGAAAGGAATAATGGCTACCCTCAAACATTCCAAATGGATCAGTTCTCTGTACAATCATATCTGGCAAAGTTATTACCACAAATTACTCATAACTAATACCATATCAAAGTTCCTAATTGTTGTTGTTAGCAAATTTTATGCCTGCTTGTAAAACAAGGGCCAGGGACAAACTAAGTCCTTGTTGAAGATGAATCAGGCTCCACTGAGCACCAAAGTGTGGGGGGGAATTATGATGCTTAATTTGTTGTAAACATAATTACTTTCATTCAAGCACAGGAGAAAACAAGAAGAACTGATGTTTGCCAAATACTGCTTTCCACAGAGCTCTAAGTAAATGATTAGACGCAGGAATAAAATTTCCCAGACTATTCAATTTTGGACTAAGATAGCATCAGCCATCTATGTGGACTGGAGACAAAGGCTGTAGAACCAAGTAACTAAAGTTAGAGCCTGAATAAAATCTTGAATAAATAACAAGAGGGGAAAATAAGATGGTCCACATGATAATGTAGATAAACATAGAAACACAGAGAAGGAAAAGAAGACTGTTTTTCAAATTTACCAAAACAAAGTCAAAGTACTTTATAGGAAACGTAAGCTAGCTCCCATACATACAAGAAAACCATCGTATGTGATTTCATATTCAGGAAAATGTAAAAACTAGGAGTTATATAACTGCTTGTTAATGCCTTTTAACATTTAAAACATCAGTATATCTAATTCATGAAAGACCTGAGTCAGATTGAGGTGACGAGAGAGGAGGTCCTAAAACTGATAGACAAGTTAAAAACTGATAAATCACCAGGCCCAGATGGCATACATCCAAGAGTTCTGAAAGAACTCAAATGTGAACTTGTGGATCTCCTTACAAAAATACGTAATCTTTCCTTAAAATCTGCCTCCACTCCAGAGGACTGGAAGGTAGCTAATGTCACTTCCATCTTTAAAAAGGGTTCCAGAGGAGATCCGGGAAATTACAGGCCAGTCAGTTTGACGTCGATACCGGGTCAATTGGTGGAAACCATTATTAAGAAAATAATTAGTAGGCACATAGATGAACAAAACCTATTGAGGCAGACACAGCATGGGTTCTGTAAGGGAAGATCTTGTCTCACTAACCTGTTAGTGTTCTTTGAGGGGGTGAACAAACTTGTGGACAAGGGGGATCCAATAGATATTGTTTACCTTGACTTCCAGAAAGCTTTTGATAAAGTTCCTCATCAAAGGCTCCTAAGTAAGCTCAAAAATCATGGGATAAATGGACAAGTCCTTTTGTGGATTGAAAACTGGCTAATTAATAGAAAACAGAGAGTGAGTATAAATGGGCAATTTTCTCAGTGGATGGAGGTAAGCAGTGGGGTACCGCAGTGGGATACTTGATCCACTGCTTTTTAACTTGTTCATTAATGATTTGGAGTTGGGAGTAAGCAGTGAAGTGGCTAAATTTGCGGATGATACAAAGTTGTTCAGGGTGGTGAAAACCAGTGAGGATTGTGAGGCACTCCAAAGGGATCTGTCAAAGATGGGCGAGTGGGCATCAACATGGCAAATGGGGTTCAATGTGGCCAAGTGCAAGGTGATGCACATTGGAGCCAAAAATCCTAAATATAAATACACATTGATGGGGTCTGAACTGGCAGAGACAGATCAAGAGAGAGATCTTGGAGTTGTAGTAGATAACTCACTGAAAATGTCAAGACAGTGTGTGACTGCAATAAAGAAGGCCAATGCTATGCTGGGGATTATTAGGAAGGGTATTGAAAACAGATCAGCCAATATAATAATGCCCCTATATAAATCAATGGTGAGACCTCATTTGGAATACTGTGTGCAGTTCTGGGCACCACACCTTAAAAAGGATATTATAGCTTTGGAAAAAGTGCAGAAAAGGGCAACTCGAATGATAAAAGGGTTGGAACACTTTCCCTATGAGGAAAGGTTAAAGCGCTTAGGGCTCTTTAGCTTGGAGAAAAGACGACTGAGGGGTGAGGGGGTAGTTGGCCACCCAGACGATCCGCGATGCGATCATCCACCATTTGGTGCATGGCGTTGAAGACTTCTGTCACCGTCCTCATGAGATCTTGCACCGATCTCTCGAGCTCCTGAATCCGGCCATCCTGGGATGCTCCCCAGCCCGGTTGCTCCTCCCGATCGTCTCGTCCGGTCGCTCTCTCATCCGGCCAGAAATCATCTTCCACTCGATAATTCACTGCCGGGCAACTCCGAGGTCTTTCAGGATAAGATCCCGGTTCAAAAAGGCTTTCGCGGGGCCCACTGCCCCGATGAGCAAACGTTTCCCTGGTGCCTTGGGTATCAAACATAGTCCAATCCTCTGAGGCTTTGACCTCTCGTTTCCCCCACTGCGATGGGGTAGGAGGAGGCCAGGGAACAGTCTCATGCCTCGGGATCGCTCCCCCAACGGCACCCCGGGCTTCCATGAAGTCCGATGGCAAGGCAGTGGCCGGGACGGCGCCTCGGTCCTCTGCCCGAAAAAAAGATTTCCCTTCGGCCCCGCTCATGATCGATGTCAGACTCGGGGTGAGGGGGAAAAAGGATTCTGAACAAGTTCTTATGTTCTTATGTTCTTATGTTCTTATGTTCTTATAATGTGGCCAAATCTGAGGTTACTTAAATCTGGAGACTAGAGCCATGAAGAAAGCCAGATCTTTTTTGCAAAAAAATCTGAAATCTAATAAATAAATAAATTAGGGAGTTAAATCTCCCCCCCAAATCTCCCCCCCCAAATAATAGAAGCAGCTCCTGTAGCTTTAAGGAACAAATGGAAGTTGCTAGGCAACCTCAATATTACTGCCAGCTTTCCAGACTTAGTTTCTCTCAGTAAAAGGCAGAGGGAGGGGCAGGGCCCTTTCCAGAGCTCTTTTGGTGTGAAAGTCCAAAGGCCTGCTGTAACCACCAGACAACTTGGTACCATATTGCCTTGCATGATTCACTTGGGTGCTGGCTGCTATTCTAGGCTTACATTCCACTGCTGGGGGTTTGCTGCTTTCAGGGCCCCAATCCACCAGCCCAGATCTTGCTGGTGGGGGAACCATGCCTCCAAACTGCTGCATTCATGCCAATGTGCCCAGCGTGATGACGTCACCCAGAGGTGACATCATCGCGCAAGACACGTTGTGGGAGGACACTCTATCTTTCGAGGAAAAACTCTCTAGTTCTTCCTCAAATGATAGAGACGCCAAAGATATCCCAGACCAGAAGAAGGACCAGACACACCCCCCTTGCCGGTAGCCAGATAAGACCTGGAAACCCTATGTTGTTAAACAGCAAGCACCCCATGAAAACTATTGTGGGCTCCCATCACACCACCGAGGAACTGTGGGCGGGAAGCGAGGCTGTTTGCCCCGGGGTGAACTGACGCGCGTTTGCACAATCAGACTTCCGCCTGCCTGCCCAACAGTTCCACATAATACTTACCTTTCCCTGGTGGTTTTTTGCTCCGCTCCTGCGGCGCAACGAGACACCCCACCAATGACTCCGGGATGCCAGACAGATGTGTCTGTCTGATCGCGTCCCTTTAATCCGCGGGGGAATTGTTTGCCTGCCACAGCTTCCGCTCCGTATGATCGCAGCTGTGGTGTAGTTGTTAAAGTTTTGGTCTAGGATCTGGGATATCCAAGTTCAAATCTCCACTCTGCTATGGAAGCTGAGTGATTTTGGGCCAGTTACACATTCTCAGCCTTGTTGGAGCGAGTAACTCAGCATGCCTGGACATGGGGGAGGGCACTCTAAGTGTCTATAGGTATTCTTTCCTTGAATTGGATGCTTCTTTTTGTCTTATCCTGGGAGCTGCCCTCTGACCCCTCCTCTTTCTCTAGCTTTGTCCTCTCACTCTCTTTACATGGCCTTCCATGGAGACACATGTCTCTGCAGGTCTCTCCTGTAGACCCAGTGCCCTCATACTCTCACATGCATGATTCCGGATTAGCTGGTCATTTGTGATAGGGAAACTACTCTTTAGATTAGGCTTTTTTCCTCTTCTTTTGACTGAAACCTGAATGTGAACTGGATCTACTTGAATAAATGTAAGCTTACCTTTTTCACAATATACTTCTTGAGAGATTTATTTACTGCACTTAGTATCACACTTCTATGACTGGGCAAAACTCTGCTACATTAACCAAGTATCACAGTAAGCCTAATCTTCGTCACAGAGTTGTTGTGAGAACAAAATGGAGGAAAGGAGAATAGGGTTACCAGGCTCCTGGTGGTGGCAGGGGATCCACTGGTTTGAGATCCTCACCCTCGCTTTGCAAGAATTGGGCAGCAGGGGACAAAATGGTGGGGGGTTGGGATAGGAAGGTAAACTCTTCTTGTTGGGGTGGACTGGCCATCTGGGTTCCCAAGTGGCAGCAAGCAGGTGGGGGTGATTTTGCCCATCCTCCCCGCCAGCCTGGGCCCATGATATAGCACATCCTGTGCTTTTCAGAGCTGTCGGGTGCTGGGGGATGCAGGCAGGAAGCTCTGGAAGAGTGGGGTACCTGCATCATACCCTCCAGGCTGGGAGGGGTGCTGGAGTCAGCATGGTGCATGGACTGGAAGTTGCCATCAGACTTGCCTAGCCAAAGGTAAGTGGGGAGGGGATGGGGCAAGGCTGCTGCTATCGAGGGATGCAGGACAGGAAAATGAAGCAAGGAGAAGAGACAGAGCAAGCATGTGTGCATGCATGTGTGGGAAGCTGTGCAGCCAGCTGCTGTGCTCTCACCTTCCACTCCTTTCTCCTCCCTGCTCCTCAACTCTGCCTCGAGTTTTACATGCCGGGGCCCGGCAGCAAAGACCATCTGCAAAGAGACCGTCTGCCAATGCCACCCCTTCCCTCTCTCACTGTCCTGGTCAGTCACTCACCACAGGATTCCCTTTCATTCCCTCACCAAGAATGCCAAGAAGGAGTTCCCTTCTTTCGTCTTGCCACATCCCCCTCTCCTTTCTCAGATGAAGATGGCTTCAGCTTGCTGCTTCCCTTCCTGAGGGCCACTTGCCTGGCACCTGTGGAGGAAAGCAGGGAGGATGGGTGGGGGGGTTGCCCTCTTTTAATCACAAATGGAGCTATGGGGCAACTCAGTTTTGCTCCAGTGGCTTAGCCAGTGACTGATACCCATTTCCCCTAAGGATGCCTCCTATTAGCATGAACATGGGGAAGGGAGAGAGAGAGAGAGAGAGAGATTGAGATTCTTGGGAGATTTTTCATATGTCATGTTACAAACTAGCACCAAAAATATCACATGGCATTTTAATCCTGTCTTTCATGACTAAATATTTGATTATTCTATCCTGAGTTTCAAAGTGTACTATCCTCATGCCATCTCAAATATTGGGGGTCATTGCTTAGAATCTATTCTAGGTGAAAAGAAGCTAAAGGAACTTGGAAGCTAAGGATAGTTGGGGCAGGTATACTATATGACCCTGCCTTAAAACTTAATCAGTTACTATAACTCACATTTTGTCATTATACTTGAGCACTGGTTGCACCTTGTCATTAAAAAAGTTATGTTTTCTCTCTGTCTGTCTCTCTCAGATTCATTTTTTGGTGTCGCAGATAATCAGCAATGACACATCACAAAATATGACTCATCTTTTCTTTTCTTTTTTAGGAATGATACAATGGAATTCTCCAGCCTATATCTTGAGTTGCAAATGCCTTTTGTTTTATGTGCCTCTCTATCATCTGGCAGATGTGGCTGTGTTCTGCAAAAATACTTTTAGATAACTCAGCCCAAACTTTACATTAAAGGTCACCTTATCAGCATATCCCTCCTTTGGCTTATTTAGTTATAATCAAAACCTGTCCTGACACATGAAAGATGTTCTCATTATGCAAAAAATATCTGGCCTGGCATAATAATTTGAAAGACATCCAACAACTTCACTTCAAGACTAATACTGAAGAGCCTTCTTTTTATTCACCCACTGATTGCTTTTGTCTACCTTGAGGTCTGTTACAAAAACACCCATCATACTTTTTAAACACTTCCTGAACAAATGTAGAGCAACTTCTCTCTCTTTATTTTTTAACATTTATAACTTCTGGTAGATATCAGCAATATGAATATTTTTAAAAATTGCAGAGTATATTTACAATGAATTATATATTATAATAAGTATGTGAAAAAAGGAGTACAATACATGATATTAAAACTGATCAGCGAAAGAAATGTATGGACCATTCATGTCAGTTCTTCTTTCTTAGCCTCATTATCCTTTTCAGTAGCTATTCATCTTTATACTGTCTTTAGAGAACAATCCTAACCAGGTCTACTTAGAATCCCAGTCAAGTCTATTTAATGGGGCTTACTCCTACAAATGGACAAGTTTGGCCTTGGAGAACAAAGTGAAGCTGGGCAAAGGCTAAAAGAGTTTTGTCAAGAGAACATGCTGGTCATAGCAAACACCCTCTTCCAGCAACCAAAGAGGCAACTCTGCACATGAACATCACCAGATGGGCAACATTGAAATCAGATTGATTATGTCATTTGCAGTCAAAGATGGAGAAGCTCTATACAGTCAGTAAAAACAAGACTTGGAGCTGACTGCATGAGCTACTCATTGCAAAATTCAGACTTAAACTGAAGAAAATTGGGAAAACCACTAGGCCATTCAGGTTTGACCTAGATCGCATCCCTGATGAATATACAGTAGAGGTGAAGAATAGATTCAAGGGTCTGGATTTGATAGATAGAGTGCCTGAAGAACTATGGACGGAGGTTCGTGACATTGTACAGGAGGCAGCAATCACCACCATCTCAAAGAAAAAGAAATGCAAGAAAGCAAAGTGGCTTTCTGATGAGGCTTTACAAATAGCAGAGGAAAGAAGGAAAGCGAAAGGCAAAGGCGAAAAGGAAAGATTTACCCAACTGAATGCAGATTTCCAGAGAACAGCAAGGAGAGATAAGAAGGCCTTCCTGAATGAACAATGCAAAGTAATAGAGGAAAACAATAGAATGGGAAGGACTAGAGATCTCTTCAAGAAAATTGGAGAAATCAAAGGAACATTCCATGCAATGCTGGCCATCATAAAGGACAAAAATGGTAGGGACCTAACGGAAGCAGAAAAGATTAGGAAGAGATGGCAAGAATACACAGAAGTTTTTCCTGGGGTGGTACTCTTTCTTTAAGTAGTGTTATGTAATAAATAATGATTAGTATGTTATGTAAAAGCAACAGTGTGTAAAAGGATTACAAGTTACTACTGTCAGACAATACTATTTCTTTTACATTTTCTGCTTTCAGTGTTTATTTTATCTACTAGCAGTAAAGCCCGTTGTGGAAATAAATACAACGAGATCTAGAAAGAGGCTCTGGGGGAGTGCTCTGGCTTTGGGCAGAAAGTGTCAATTTGCTGTGGTGACCTCAGCAGGGTATAATGACAGAGTCCACTGTTTTCTCCAGAGGAACTGATCTCTGCTCCCTGAACAACAGCTGTAATTTTGAGTGATCTGTAGCCCTCACCTGGAGATTGGCAACAATTGTTACCCAGGACGAAATGGCTGGTTTGGAGGGTGGAGTCTATGGCATTCTACCTGTCTGAGGTCCCACCCCTCCGCAAACCCCACCCTCTCCAGGCTCCACCCCTCAAATCCCCAGGAATTTGCCAGCCTGGAGTTGGCAACCCCATCTCCTTCCCAGCTAACCATCAACCTACCATTATCTGCCCCTTTGACTTCAGCTGACTTCCGCCCTCCCTTCTGCAGAGCAATTGTAATTTTGAGTGGTCTCCAGCCCTCACCTGGAGATTGGCAACAATGGTTCCCCATGAGGGACTGAGTGGTTTGGAGGGTGGAGTCTATGGCATTGTACCTGTCTGAGGTCCCACCCCTCCTCAAACCTCACCCTCTTCAGGCTCCATCCCTCAAATCTCCAGGAATTTCCCATCGGGAGTTGGCAACCCTATCAGGATTGGCCCCAATATGTTTTCTCCCAAAGGCCAAAGTAGGTGACAGGACCAAGCTTAGTTGCCTACCAACAGGCACTGAGGGGAAAGTAGGGTTGCCAGCTATAA